>NC_080434.1:74067042-74254230 GCF_028018845.1 Melospiza georgiana
AAGCTAATTAATTAAAATTACATGATAGCACCAGGAGTTGCTCCATGTAAGTATATGCCTGGTAGAGATGGCAAAGGCACAAAACCACCCTATTTTAGCTAGGAAAGGGAGATTTGCTGCGACTTTGCAAACTGGTTTAACACCTTTATTGCAGTCCATTAGCATCACAAGCAGGTTCAGACTCTTGTGGGGAATAAGCCCATATCCCTTCCCAACCATCTACTGCTGCCTGCACTCAGATTATTCAGTGTTTCCCCTGCCTGTCTTCCTGATGACCAATTTTCCCCAAGTAAAACTCAAAACTGTATCCTACAGAGCAGAGCTTTTTCAGCAGATCTGGAAATGCTCTGGAGATTTTCCAGGGTTTTGTGCAAATGTCCCCTGGAATCAGATCCATCTGCACTAAAACCAGCTCAAACTCCCTCCTTGCTCCTAAATTGGTTTGCACAACTTTGAGCAGTTTGTTAAATTCAAACTAAAAGTTATTTTTTGATGAAATCCAGTTACCAACTTGGCAAAATTAAAAATCCATAGAAAACAGTACAGGTCCCTCTGCAAAGATCTGTTCAAGCTCCAAAGATTGTTAACTTTTGCTTATATCAATTTCTAGATTTGCAGAGAATACAGACCACGTTCAGTTATTGCTCTCCTGTGGTAGAGAACAAACAGCAGAATCCCAGTTGGTCCCAACTGAGTTTTTTCCTCAACACTGTGCTGTGATACCTTTTTATATTTGTTTGATTCTGTACCTGTGCTGTGATTACCAAGATGACCAAGCCTCCCCCGATCCTCTTTACTTTTGAGGATTTTAATTTGACATGGTTGGATTGGCATAAACAAAAAGTAGTTTTGGCAGAGAGGAAGAGAACAATTTCAGAGCTCAATCCAAACTGAAACCAGGAAGTTTGTGTGCACAATTCAATACTGGGAGACACACAGAAGTGTTGCTTATTTATCTTGAAACTATCTGTAAAGTTTCATCCTTGTACTGCTGTTCAACTATGCTTCCTGGATTTAATTTAAGGTACTCTGGATAATGTAACTTGAGCCACTGACCAACGTGTTCCTGCTTATTGTCAGCGAAGGAAAATGGGTGGGCGAAACCTACCCCTGTTCAAGAAACCTTAATTCAATCAACTGGGATGAGGGGACAACTCCCATCCACAGATCACAGAGATTAAAGAGACCGTGGCATGAGTAGCTCAGACTGAAAATGTAGTATAAAATAAGATACTCAAGTCTGACAAACATGGAAGGCAGAGTTATGGGGTGATCTCAAAACTGGATCCCCCCACAAATGTGCTGAAATAGAACACAACTTCTCTGAACTCCCTTCAGAAACAGACAGTAGATGATTTCTAAAACCGAATTTTTGTCATTTACTTCAATTTTACCACAACTGTTTCTACAGCCTGTATTTACAAACATAATGAGCCTGTACAGTATTAGTCCTCGATAAATAATCAAGGACATATTTCAAGAGGTAAGAATGAAAAACGCTGACTCTTAAGAACTGACTTCAAGATAAGAGCACTGCACTCGATCCTTTTCCCTCCTTTAGGACCAGCTATTTGTGGCTGATGAGCAGGCAGGGCTAGGAAAGCTAAGCAGAAGGGTCAGTGTAACAGCTCCGGTCGAACAAAAAAGCAGGAAGCCATTGCCATTGCTGCCATTGCCGCCATGCTCACCTGTCCAGCCGGCTGTCCTCAGGCCTGGCCTTGTTCTCCTCAAACACGGAGGACTCGGGCTCGTTCTGCCTCCGCCGCTTCCCATCGGCGCCGCGTTTCCGCGCCTGGGCCCAGCGCGGGGGGTGCTGCGGGCTGGGGACAAACACGAGAGCCCGGCTGGGCGTCAGGGCTTCAACCTCCTTCGGACACCGCGCTTATTCACCCGTTCCACTCCCACCGAACGCAGGGAGGCGACGCCACTCGCTGCGGGCACCCTGAGGGGGCTCTGCGGGCCCTCTGAGGGGCCTCTGCCCCCCCCCACCCCCTCAGAGAGCTCCGCCGCGGGACGGCGGGAGCGAGGGCCGGGGAGCACAGGCGGGAGCGAGGGCCCGGGAGCACAGGGGGGAGCGAGGGCCGGGGAGCACAGGCGGGAGCGAGGGCCCGGGAGCACAGGCGGGAGCGAGGGCCCGGGAGCACAGGCGGGAGCGAGGGCCCGGGAGCACAGGCGGGAGCGAGGGCCCGGGAGCACAGGCGGGAGCGAGCGACGGGGAGCACAGGGGGGAGCGAGGGACGGGGAGCACAGGGGGGAGCGAGGGACGGGGAGCATAGGGGGGAGAGAGGGCCCGGGAGCACAGGGGGGAGAGAGGGACGGGGAGCATAGGGGGGAGCGATGGCCGGGGAGCACAGGCGGGAGCGAGGGCCGGGGAGCACAGGGGGGAGCGAGGGCCGGGGAGCATAGGGGGGAGAGAGGGCCCGGGAGCATAGGGGGGAGCGAGGGCCGGGGAGCACAGGGGGGAACGAGGGCCGGGGAGCATAGGGGGGAGCGAGGGCCCGGGAGCACAGGGGGGAGCGATGGCCGGGGAGCATAGGGGGGAGAGAGGGCCCGGGAGCATAGGGGGGAGCGATGGCCGGGGAGCACAGGGGGGAACGAGGGCCGGGGAGCATAGGGGGGAGCGAGGGCCGGGGAGCACAGGGGGGAGCGAGGGCCGGGGAGCGAGGCCCGGCGCCGCCACACCCTCCTCAGCCCGGCGGCCCTACCTGCTCTTGGTGCTGCCGTGCGGGCTCCTGTGGCGGAAGGACATGGCGCAGGGAATCCTCGGGAGGGAGGGCTGGAGGCAGAGCCGGGCGCGGGGAGCTGAGGAGGCCGGAGGAGGAAGGAGAGCCGGGCGGTGAGGCAGAGCCGAGGGAGCGCCGCCGCCTTCCCGCTCAGCCCCTTCGCATCTCCCGCCGGCGCTGAGCGACAGGCCCACTCCGCCTCCCCGCGGGGCGCCTCCACGGGGACAGGTGCGGAGGGGGGGGGGGGGGGGGGGGAGAGCGGGAAGGCGCAGCGGCCGCCCCGCACCCTCAGACGTTCACACACGTCCCCCACCCCCCCGCCAGGGTAATGGCTCAGCCCGCTCCGCCCGGCCCCGCCCCCGGGGCGTGTTGGCGGGAGAATCGAGCGCGGCGCGCGCGGTTTTGGCGCGCTGGGGCGGCGGGACTCCCGTGAAACAACAGGGAAAAACCCAGCCCAAACAAAAAGGAAAATAGAAGTTCCCGCGATTTAAATATTAAGGATGACGGTCCGCGGTGTGAAAAATGCGTATTTTATGACTGGCTTTTCGCAAATATAAAAATGAATATTATGTGTGTGATGTTACAAAGTTATGCTGTACTAATTTTCCTAAGTAGTGTGTTAAATATAGTTTTACGTTATAACATAATGTTAAAATAGAAACTATGCTATGTAAGATACTTTTTTTAAAGAGAGGACTCACACAGAGATAGCAGGCACAGGACACCTGAATCTTTCAGAGAAAAAGAAATTATTGCTCACTAATCAGCAAAAACTAACTTCTTCCTGCCTCGCTCAGCTGAAGACGCCGTCAGGATTAAGAGGAAGAAGCTGACACTGACCAGACAGAATCCTTTGTTTGATTTAAATTTATGCAGCATGTATGAGGTGTATGAATATACAACAGGTTATTGTTTTTAAGGGTTAATCCTCTGTTAACGTGGGTTCTTTTTCAGGCTTATTTTGCCCAGGCCGTTTGTAACTCTTTGTTTTTACTGTCTCATATTGTCCTAAATCCTTATTGTCCAAATTCAGTTATCAATAGTGAAGAAGGTTGGGTAGCAACGTGAGATGGTTGGTTCGTGGACCTTTCAGGGGTTTTTACTTGCACAGTGAGATCCCATTGGTCCTGCTATTGGGCATACACTCACAGTTTAGAACAGTAATTTAGAAACGACCTGGAGGACTCCAGCAGAACACAAGCAGCTTTACACAATAATACATTTACAGCCTGAAGACTGGTGGGACACTTCAGAGAGATGGTTTTCTTCTGGCCTCACAATGGCAGGATTATGAAGGCTGAAAAAGCCTTACAGTAAGAGTTTCATAAAGGTTGGAAGAGCCCTCTAAGATGACCAAGTACAACCATTATTAACGAGGCACTGCTAAGTCCGTTGCTAAACCAAGTCCCCAAGTACTACATCTGGTAAAACAGATGGCAGAAGCAGCAAACAAAAATTTGTTTGGTCGGTTTTCTAATCAGCTTAAAACACTAAAGCAACTATCAAAGTGCAGCAATGGTTTTGGAGAAACTTTCTGAGCACACAATAACAGGTGGTGTTTGGTTTTGATTTTGATTTTTTTTAAATAAACTTCAGCCTTGCTATGCATGAAGATATTTACTTTGAAAATTCCATTCCTGTTGCCTGGCCTTACTATAGTAAATTTTGTACAAACTCACAGATCTGTGGGGCATCTTCACTGAACATCCACATTCCTGCAGAAAAGTCTGCTCTGCTGGCACCCCTCCTTTCCCACAGACTACAATGGAAAACAGAACTGTGTTCTTGCACCAAGGTCATGCTTGAAGTACAGCAGAGGGTCAAAACATGCACAAACAAACTCCCCTCCCTTCAGCCTGGCTATGACAAAAGCTAGACCAGCACGTTTACCTGAACACACCCAAGCAAGGCAGACAGAGGACAGCTACAGCCTGGAAGCCACACTGTACTTTTAGCACAACACAATCTACAAATTAAATTCAGTTTATCCAGCAGAACTATCTGCTGGGACACAGCTCCGGGATTACAGCTGCACTACATCTTTCTGTCCTTGTCAGCAACAAAAATCCTTCAGAAAAGCAGTTTCACACCACGGTGGGAATTTAAGGGGAGGAGATAGCAGGAGATATCTTCAGCTGTGACCTCAAAGGAGTTTTAGATACAAAGTAAAGTACACACAACCCGTGGCATTTCAGAACTGGCAGTGAAGGATGGTTTCCACCAACACAGATAATGTATCATCTATAAGGAGATTCTCCCAGTGGAAGCATGCCAACAGAAGATACTTGTCACTGCTAGGGAGAAATTGAAACCTGTCTGTTGAAGTTCAGGGTATATTTTGGTTTAATTATAAACTGAGCACAGATTTATGCAGGGGAGATTTAATTAAGTTGGGTAAAATTAAAGGAAAAACTGGGGGTGGAGTGCCAGACTTCTGCTTCACCTACCTCAGTTGCAAGCTCTGTGTCAGACAGCCTTGGGTAGGTAAACAAGTGCATGGCCAGGCTGCATTCCAGTTTTGAGTGCTCTATATAAACTAATGAGGTTACTAATTAGAACACAGGATGATTCTACATCCAGTGGCAGCACTGCATGAAATGACTTTAGCAGACCTCAAACTTCATCTGCTGTTTCATTCCTTCCCTTGTGCTACCACAGCTTGCTCAAGCACACAGAATCTGGGTGAAGGAATAAATCTGCCCAAAATTTCACTGCCATAGGCAGACTGGTTATGCTATGTCTAGTCTAATATCTTCAACCAAGAAATGCAAAAATCTTTTAAGGACTGCTGAATTGCAAAATCCTATGGATGTGTCCCTAAATCCACTGCAGTCCCTGTCCATCACAGGCAAAAGCTTAAGGGCTCTTAATACTCATAAAATACTTCAGATGAGTTTAAGTATTTCTTAACAGCCCATTACTCTCACCTAGCAGTTCCATCTTCTCCAGCAGCACCCCTTTCCATGGCAGAATGGTGCTGGGACTTCCGCTGCTCCCACACACTAAGTTAAACGCCTTAAAACTGAGGGGGTGGACAAAACCAGAATTGTAAACTGCCTTCAAGAGTCTGATTTTAATCTCTG
Organism: Melospiza georgiana; assembly: GCF_028018845.1. Taxonomy (NCBI): domain Eukaryota; kingdom Metazoa; phylum Chordata; class Aves; order Passeriformes; family Passerellidae; genus Melospiza; species Melospiza georgiana. Next base: position 74,072,849 of record NC_080434.1, read on the forward strand.
AAAACTCCTCTTTTCCACTTTTAGCAAGGACTAAAAATCCAAAATCACTACCCAAACCAAGTAAACACCCTAAAACAAACAAGAAAGGACTACTGAACCCACATATTCCTTTTATAATCAAACTGACAACACAACTGCAAAAGCAGACTAACAACGATGTTTGAAGTTCAAGTCTTTAATTCTTCTGCATAAAGGCAAATTGCCAAAAATGTAACACATTCCCTTATTTACAATCATCATAAATCACAAGGAAACATGCACACTGGAACAACAAGGTTCTAAATATTACCTCTTAGAAAAGTGCTGTACAGATGTGTCCCTTGTACACACACATGCTCTGTGGTGTGTGACTGATACACCCTTGTGTTGGGAGAAATGCCTGAGCATGCCTGGAAATTACATTTTGGGAGTGAGAGTAGTTTCTGAGGAAGCAGCTTACTTCCAAATCAGCAGCACAATGGGCTCTTGGCTCTGGGTACTGCCAGCCCCATAGCAAGGGAAAGCAAACCCAAACTCTTGCAGAGAAACAACCTCCAGCTCTAGCAGCCATTGGTGTCCCAGTACATGCTACACAAGGACTGTGGAACTCTTGTAACTGGCACGTGGCTTTAGTCCAAACCACTGTAGCCACAGCTTTCACTTCAAACTTCTGCACACAGTGCTAGCAGAATAGAAAAAGGAGAGTCTATTCCAACACCATCACAACCCTTAGCCTGGACAAGAGCAGCTCCACACCTGCAAATACTGCTACTTATCCCCAATAGTTGTGTGAACAACAGGCACTGAATGCATCCTCTCCTACTTTTTAACTGTAGACTGGCTCTTTGGGTCAGGCTGCAACACACATAAAAGCAAAATCCAGGTATTTATGCTGTGCTGCTGTTCTAACAGTCACTCAGCCCCTTCAAGAAACAGATCTGATTTTGATAAACCATCCACCTTTCCTTTCTCTTCTCTCACCTGATTTAGGCAAATGCCACCTTAATACATCTCAGAGAACAATACATAGGCCAAATGGGTGATCACCCAATCCAAAAGTTTTGAACAGCTTGTCTTTAGTGGCTGGAGAAGGCTGAAATGATCTACATTCTTTTGAAGCAGTTCTTCAGGCTGGATGTCCAGTGCTGGTCCAGGGGAGCAGAGGAGGTTCCTTGGTTGGAGGGGTTGGATTTCAGTCTGACTTAACACTGGACCAATTCTCTGGTGAAGCATCAGCACACTCTGAGGAACAAGACCTCCAGAGGGAATGGCAGGATCCTTCACCTGAAGCAGCCTTTGAAATCTAATGCACGTTATATTATGTGTCACCTGCCAGTGCAGGCACAGCAGGAATGTTCTCACAAAAGTTTTAAGGAACATCCATTGTCATTGCAGCACAGGTTTCATGAAATCTGGAGTTTTACACTTGAGGCACAGCTTGCAGAAAACAATCTATCCTTATAAAGGTCTGGAGAAACCTAAACAAAAAAGCAGGTAACAGCACTTTATAAACATGCTATATCCAGGCATTAAAAACAAAATATTCTCTTCTTTTCCTCGTTTAAGCTGTAGTGTTACAGTGGCAGTAAATGGAAGAGAGCATATGGTTGAGCTTATAGCACAGTATAAAGGAGAAACCCATACTGTCCATACTAAATAAAGTGTTAGAACTAGTATGAACATTTTGAGAACATAAATTACTGAAAAAATACTATACTAGATTCTCTACATTCCTGAAGTATTTGACAGAGAGAAAAGGAAGCAGCTGAGCCTATTCTTCCCAACCCCCTGCATCATTTTTGTCTAAATGTCATTATTAATTTATAAAACAAACTTTTATCTCAATTCTAATAAACAAATTTCTGCCATAGCTTAATTGTCCTATGGACAAAGGTTTCTTCCCTAGAAATCAACCAGATATATTCACATTTATTCCTGTTTAAGACAGAAATTTTCTTTTAGCAAAAGGGAAGGTAGTGTGGAATTCTACCATGTAAACACCACTATCTGGTTTTCAAGCAAGATTAAACTTCCACAGATAAAGTTCCTGACACTTGAGAGTTAGAGCTCATCACAACTTAACCCCAAGGGTAAAGGCAATGCTGCTCTAAATACTGATCTTTCCATCCCAGAACATTAATGTGTTGTTCTACAGAGAAGGCATTCACATTCTACACTAACAGAGCCTTTTTTTCAATTAGAACAAGTGATTACAAACCCACTGCATATATACACTCCTTAATACAGCCTTATTTACAACAAAAACCACTGCAAAAATGCTAAGTATCAACTATGTGGAAACCAGACAGGCCCTTAACTGTGACCCAGAGATGCTTCTTTTACCTGAATAATTTTACCTTATGTTGATTGCACTTATGCTGACTGCAAATCTCTTCCTCTTTCAGTGCAGATCTTACATGACAGCAGCAGTTTGCCAAGACTTGATCTGCTGATCTCAGACTACATCCCTATTCTTCAAGTCATTCTGTCACAGGAGAAATTCCTTCTTCAATACTTCTATATACAAAGAGAGACTAAATATTTTCAAATATTGAATTAGCACTTTAAAAAAGTGAAAGCATGTTAAATCTTATTAATGTTCAAAGAGTTTAAATTAAAAATCAATAGTCAAAAGAAAAATGTCATCAGCATAATTGTTTAAAAACTCTAGCTGCCTTTTCCTCACATTGCTATAATCCAAAATCTAAGTGTAAAACTAATTTTGGCCATATTCTTAATGAGTTTTATAAGGCAAAATTTTCAAAGATCACTGATTAACAGACATTTATATTCTCGTCCATGTTTCAGAGCCTGCATCAAATGCAGATCAAAGACAATCTAATTACACAAAAGACTTATTGCTAATAAAATCTGTTTAACCCAGATTACCACCCATCTTATTAATGCACCACAGGAATCTACAGCGCAAGAGAAATTTTTCACTAAAATCTACTGCTGCAAATGCCAAGTTGTTACTTCATCACAAAAATATTAAGAGACAGAAAAGGTGCTATTGAAATGCTTAAAAACATTGACACTTTTCATTTGAGAGATAAAAACACATTTTCTGGCTGACAGGTAACATTTTCAACTTACCAAGTCTGAAGCATTGGATCTTTTAATAAAAGGTGATGTATTAAGTGCAAGAGGATGGGATAAAACACTAATAAAATAAAATAAACTGATCTGCCTGAACTTAAGAGTTGCATTCTGCAGAATGAAACTGAAACATTCTGCAACTGAAACATATCAAGTAAGCAGTCAGCACAAACTCACCTTGGTATTTAGATTTTTTTCCTCAGTATTGTATCTTCAGCATTTGCACTTTCCCATCCCCTGTCAGGGTATTCTGACTGATGTCCATCCAATAAACTGCTACAAAGTTTAAGCCTACAAATGAAAAAAAAAAAAAAAAAAAAAACAAAGCAAAGACTAAGTAGCGTTATTATGGTAACTTCTGAACACTAAATACAGCTACAATCCATTTACATTAAAACAGACTATAACATGAAAACATAGAGACAGAATTTTACCACACAACATATAAATATTGATCAACATATCCCTAAGACAAATAGTAAAAAATAGCTAAACAAAAATTAAAAATCATATGTTTATAATAAATGCTTGGATTGACTTACAGCAAGAAAGCAACTAAGGTACTAAAATAATAGGCAAAAATACCCCTGAAACCCCAGCTGATGAGCTGCCTTTGATACCTCTCCAGCCTGAAGTTTGCATCTCTGCAAGTCTTGCTGTCAGGCAGAAAGAAGCTGGGTTTCTTCTGTTTAGGATTGCTCCATACCGCAGAACAACTGGCGGGAATCAAGTCACTGCATAAAAATGAACAACTATCATTGCTGTCACTACAAAAAAACTTAATCTTTAGGGAGACAGAGAGGAAACTTCCAGCTCTTAGGCTGAGGAAGTGAGAAGCAAACTTTCCTGTTCACAACACAGAGTTCGAAAGGGGCTCATCATTTTCCAGCATCACCTGGGATGGCAGAGGCAGCAGAAATCAAAAGATGGAGAGTCAGACTGAAAAAAGCCAAGTAAACTCAAAGAACAGAAATAACAACCAAACATACCACGTGCTGGAGGAAAGGTAAAAAAGAAGGAAAAAAGAAAGATAGAAGGAAAAGATGAAAAAGGAAAGGAAAGGACACCTTTACAGCATCAGCAACAAAAACAACAAAATCACTGGGGTATTTACCTTGTTATTTCCATACTCTGTTGCACTGCCATGACTTCATCTTTTTCACCAAAGGCTTCCCACTCTGAGCACTTGGAAAAAGCATCCTGATGTCCTGAGGCAGTAAGGCTGGAAAGAAAATGAAAATGTCCAAATCCATGCACTGTGGTAACACAGTTCCTCTTCATTCTTCTGAAGGGGGCTAAGCAGAAAGAAGAAACCATACCTGCAGGAACATTTTCACTAAGGTTAGTATGAAATGACTACTAAACTGCCCAAATCCTTAGTGTTGCCTAAATCTACGCACAAAACAACCTGTGCTGTGTCTACTGACACTTTGCAACGGAGCACTGTAAATATCTGCTATCACACAGCACAATTATTCTGACATGATCTCCCTTCCTCATTACATTGCACACATTTAGACACAATTAAAGCTATTAACAAAGGGAGGGGGAAATACCAGCCATGTTCCAAATGTCAGTTCATGGTATCAATGACTTCCCACATGGAGAATCATTTCATACCTTTCCAGTGCAGTGTGGTACATCTGCAGATAATGGTTTTTGCTCTCTGAAACCTCAGAGGACTCAGAATTGTTTCTTCTTCTGCGTTTCCATACTGGAGAAGAATTGGGAGAACAGGAACTACAAAAACAGATTTTACACACGTAACACTTTTGATCTATGTTTAGATGTTTATCACTGTTCTGCTAAGTAACAGCATATGAAGCTGAAGAAGTTTTCTTTTGAGGTAGGATTCCTCAGTCACACAGAGGAACACTGAACACATCTCTCACAGTTTAGATGCAAAACCATTTTGAGCTTCACACACATCCCCCCAGGACAAGATATTTCAGTAAGGAGGGAAATGCATTTCACATTCAGCCTCCCTGCTCTGCTGCAGAAAGGCACAACTGTATGAAGGATGGGGATTCCTGCTCCTGAAAAAGCTCCTCTATTTTCAGAACATACCAGCAATGGTTAAAGAAACCTCAGTACCCGGCTGTATAAACTGAGAAGCTGAAAAAACACTGCATTTCCTCCTGTTAAATCATGTAATTCAGCATTGTTGGTATCTTCTTCATATTTATTCCTCTGTACCTCTGATGGATTGCATTCAATAGCAAAAGTGTCAAACCCCAAAGCTGAGTATCAACTGCCCTTCCACACTAAACATTTCCTACCATAACCTGACAGCACTGACCTGTACAGAATTATTTCCCTAAGTGAAGCACAGAAGTTTGCTCTCATACCTCTCAGGTGAGTGGGCAGTCTGTCTGCATTCATCTTCACACTCATTTCTCGCCTGCTTTTCCTCAAATACAAAGGAGCCACGAACATCCTCATCTTTGCAGAACCATTCCTGGCAACTACCTGAAGGTTCTGTACTGCTAAACAGAGCGGGAAGAAATAAAATCTTTTAAAAACTATCCATCTGGCTTACCGCTCCTAACAGAAAACAGTTCAGCAGCACTAAGAATTAACAGTTAATTTCATGACACCCAAATTGTATAAAAACTGCAATTTCTACCCCAGATCAATTCCAACACAGGTAAAACTATTTACACAGTGCAGTAACACAGCTAAGAGAATTCCATTCACTCTTCTCCTCCCAATTTACTAGTCCTAATCTTGAAAGCATGAGGTGGCATTAAGTAGCAGAACCAGCCTTGATACAGAAATTCAAAGTTGTGAAAAGATAAAACTATTTCCTTCTTGAACACTGTTGCCACCGTCCCACAGAGAGCACAGAATTCTCTCTTTCATTTTCTTAAACATCTCAAATCCTCTCACATATTGTCAGCATAGGAGACATGTGTTCCCACGGACTTCAGGAAAAGGAATGATGGAAAGTTATCAAAGTCAAGGAACAGTAATTGCCAAGTTTCTGATCGTGTCTGTTGCTCTCCAGAAAAGTTACAGTACCTTGTGCCCAGCAGTGCAAATACAAAGGGGAAGGGAATGTGCTACTGCAGCACACCAAATGCCTTTCCCTGAATAACACCTGACTGCAGATTAACTCAGACTAAACAACTGCAATATCTTGAAGACTAACAGAATTCTAATGGAAAACAAAGCATTCAAGCAGACTCCCATTGTTGAGTCTGATCCTTTTTCTCCCAGTCAGGAATGCTCTAAAGGAACCACAGAGCCCACCTCACATTCCTTAAGCCCTGACTTGATTCACCCACAGAACATACACGGGCTGCAGATCCCAGGTTTCCTCAGCAGGAGGATCCCAGGCATGCAGTGCTATCTTCCACAGCTTGATCTGCCGGTCCCAGGACCTGCGGCTGTACTTCTTGAACTTGTTGGGAGTTGTAGGGTGAACCCCTGGAAGTCGCTGGCTCCTGCAAACACACAGTGACATTTGTCATTTCAGAGAAGAAGGAGTGCTCTCCTTCAAAAGAATCCTTAGTCCATCAGCCCACACAAGCATCACTGGTCTAATAAATAAAATGTTTGTTTTTTAATCACTTCACTGAAATGTTTATATTATAAGACGTTACCAAAAATAAATCCCAAAACCAACAACAAACCATAACGTGCTGAGTCAGACTGGAGGCTCATCCAGCCCAGCACTCTGACAGCTGCCAGAAGCGGAGCCCCAGTGCCCATGAACAAAGATGAAACAGAAGCATAACATACCGATTCAATATTATCCTAACCTCCAGCTCCTCGTGCTTTACTTTTCCTGAGTCAAGTGCAGCTTCTTTTATTTAGTATTGTACTCAGTCTCTCAAGGATGGAGTTACCTTCCTCCCCAGCAGCCCCGCTAGTGCTGTGTTTTGCATTAATCACTAAAACAGTGCTGATAAACACACTGAGTTTTGGGCATGACTGAACAGGGCTTGCACAGCTTCAAGGCCTTCTCCTCTCCCCACCCCACAGACACTAAGGTGAGGGTGAACACCAAGTTGAGAGGCAAGAGTGCTGGGACAGCTGACTCAAATTACCCAGAGATATCACACACCATATAATGTCACACTCAGCAGTAAAAACCACAGGAAGACTTTCAAGAGAACTAAGGCTGTGAGCTATTCTACACACACAAACACCCACCAGGAACAACTAAGGGTTCATTCGGAAATGAACAACACTGGGCAACTTACTTTGGAACTTCTTTAATGTATCTGTCATAGGCCAGGGTATTCTTGCCAAAATTGATCTGCTTTTGTCTTCTCCTCAGGACCACCTCATCTGTTTCCCTTTCTGCTGGGTTGGCAGAGTTGCTTGAAACAGAATTTGAAAACAAAAATAAAAATTAGGTTGAAAGCAACCTTAATATCTTTATAGGAATTTCCATAAACACATATTCTAGAACTGCCCTGTATTCTTAATGACAGACAGTAAGCACAACCCTTACCTCACTAGGTCACACAAGTGAAAGCTGTGCTAATCCAATCTGAATCTCAAATAATCACAGAAGCAGCTTTTGAGCTAAAACCTCTCAGTGCTACTCCCTCCCTAAGGCATCCTTCAGGCTTGATACAAAACAGCCTGTGGGTTGTTTCAAATCTTCATCAATGCAGGTGAACGAATCAAAGATCATCAGATGCTTTTGCTAAAACCAATGTAACAACAAGCAGCAATAGCTCAATACCTACTTTGACAATTTTTTATTTGATGTCCTCATTGTTTTGCCTTCTTCAGGTCTACCTTCCCAGCTGGGGCCACTGGAAAGTGGCCTGGAATTTTCTGATGTGGTAGAGCTAGAAAATAATGGGAATTCAACATGAATGTTTGCTGCTTGTAACACATTCAATCAACAGGAACTTCAGTAATGGACAAAACCAGCCCCACAACTGTAAAACCATGGGCACGCTCCTTCTCTATTTCAGTCCTAAGTCACCTTCAGCCTCTCCTCTTCTGTCAATTTTAAGGCCTCAACATTCAACAAGTCATGTAAGTAATACAGAAGCAGATTTAGCTGACAGTCTTACTTTCCCTAAATGGTTTCACATCAACAGATGAAATTACCATGCAAGCTGACAATGTCACTTTAACATAGGACAAAGATTCCACACTGAAAAGGAGCAGATCCACTCAGCAAAAGAGAAACACAAAACACTGCTGGCACATTCACTTCAGGCTCACACTCCTGCCATACTCTCAGTATTTTTTATGAGCACATCAAAGACACAGAACACACTCCTGAATACAAGGCCTTTCCTAATCTCTTCAAAACATTCATTCCTTAACAAAGCAATATTAAACATGCCATCCAAAATTAAAATCACCTTCATACAGTGGAATACTCAGAAATGTATGAATTACATAAAAAAACTATTTTCATGTACCCTTAGTAAAACTTTTCCTCTTATAATGTGTTCAGTTTGCTGCACATATCTGAGCACTCACCACTTTGCACCCTTGCTATCACACAATAAGATACCAGTCCCAACCATTTCCTCCACCTTGGGTCTTTAGTCTAGAATATCCAAAAGCCAAGCAAAATATTCATAGAATTACCTATGTATAGAGTTCTATGTAATTTCAAAATGTCCTCCAGAATGGACTAGAGGAAAAAAAGGTGCTCACTAAAATCTGCAGTACAGCTCAATATACCAAGTGGACTGTGAAGAGACAAAGATGGTTGCCCACTTTTACACAGAAAGATGCATGAGCAAAGTCTAAGAATTACAACAAACGCCTTCATTGGGAGTTTTATACTAATATTGAAGACATCGGCAATAAAGGGCTTAAACTACTGCTTCAGCTCAGAGCCCTTCTCCCTTTCACTCTGGACACTTGCTAATACTGGGGCATGTATTTCCATGAGACACACTCGATGGTCTGCTTTAGGCATGATGCAGGTATCATCTCCTAACTCTGTGGCACTCCATTACAAGAGAACACTCAACCTAAACATGTCCATGCTTTTCTTGGGAGTCCTAAAAAGAGTGCAGCAAAGTAGAGATTTAAAATAATTTACAATTATTCCTTACCTCTCCAGCCAGAGGTCTAAATGGGCACATTGATATTCCTCCAACACCAGAGAATCTGAATCATTGCAGCTTCTATGTTCCCGCTCTTGATGCCAGCAGCGTGGATGTTGCACAGAACTAGAAAAGAAGAATTTTCATCTGAAATCAAGTCACTGAACATGGCCTATAAACATCAAAGATGGACAATTTGATTTGGCATACAGATACGTGATTCATATCCACTTACTCAGGCAACACATACTTAACAAAGGTGTTGGTTCAACTGCTCAGAAAATATCTTGGACTAATGCAATTAAGACATCAAAATTTTCAAACAAACACTTCATATTTTGGTAACAGAAAATAGACTCTTTTTACAAACAAATTGGTGGGGAAGAAAAACCTAATTGAGGACTGCAACCAGCGTTTATGGACTTGTGGACATGTCCACCCTCTGTCAGCAGTGCATGACTTGACATTTATTACTGCCCCATCCGGTAGTAAACTCCCAGAAAAGACAAGTCCAGAAACTACATTTTAATATAATGGCTAGGGAGAAGCAGGTCAAATGTCTATGCGGAAACACTTTGGCACAGGAAATTCTGGAGCCCTCACAAAAAAGCCAGGGACAGGGAGCAGCCCGTAGTGCTCACAACACACTGGCAGGTCAGCCAGGGACAGCTTAAGGCTTGAGCTCTCTACATTCTCCTCCTTGGTTCTGGAGGCTTTGACACCTTAAATGACAGCTTACTGAACAAAACACAACCGTAGCATCTCTCAACACCAGAGCTGTCTTCTGGGCTAAGGATGGCAGCTGCAGATCCACCCCACACCTGCCCGAGAGAAGGATCTGGCACGGCAGCCTCTGCACTGTAAATCCATCGTGTTTCTGTGTGTGTGTGTTATAAATAATACATGTAGTTATTGGCTTTCACAGTTATGTGTTAGCTTTTGTTTTGCATGTTATCAATGATCAGAAAAATCCTGCTATAGTACAACTTGTTATTATTGCTTTTGATATAGTATAATCTCTCAGTTTATATACGCACTGTATAACTTTTATAAATAGTAGTGTAAAATATAATATTTTAGACCATAGCATAACACAGACTGTGAAATGTTGAAGTGATTTTTCATGTAACTAATTCAGAAAATGGGGTGAAATGATTAGGTGGTTTCCCACAATTGGGGACTATCTTATCCAAAAGGCAAGAAAACTGAAATAGAAACCAGAGGACCAAAAAAATGAAGAATTTTTTAAATCTCATTATCAGGGAGTGAAAATACAGCAGGATGGAACCATGAGAAGAAATAAAACACACTAGTTTAAGCTACAAGATGGCATGAAGATAGGTCAAAACTTAAAACCAAGCCAAAGAATACCTAAATTCAAACAATGTTTGAATATGTATAACCTCATGAATATGCATGTACCAACTGTAAAGTAACAGAATATAATAAAAAAAGAAAATTCTTTAAATAAATATTTTAATCACTACCATTACTTAGGGTTTTATGCCTGGTGTTTCTTTCCTTAGTTTTTTTGTTTATTAGTTTGTTGTCACAACAAAACAACTTAATCTTTAGGGAGATAGACAGAGGAAGCTTCCAGCTCTTAGGCTGAGGAAGTGAGAGGCAAACTTTCCTGTTCACAACACAGAGTTCGAAAGGGGCTCATCATTTTCCAGCATCACCTGGGATGGCAGAGGCAGCAGAAATCAAAAGATGGAGAGTCAGACTGAAAAAAGCCAAGTAAACTCAAAGAACAGAAATAACAACCAAACATACCACGTGCTGGAGGAAAGGTAAAAAAGAAGGAAAAAAGAAAGATAGAAGGAAAAGATGAAAAAGGAAAGGAAAGGACACCTTTACAGCATCAGCCACAAAAACAACAAAATCACTGGGGTATTTACCTTGTTATTTCCATACTCTGTTGCACTGCCATGACTTCATCTTTTTCACCAAAGGCTTCCCACTCTGAGCACTTGGAAAAAGCATCCTGATGTCCTGAGGCAGTAAGGCTGGAAAGAAAATGAAAATGTCCAAATCCATGCACTGTGGTAACACAGTTCCTCTTCATTCTTCTGAAGGGGGCTAAGCAGAAAGAAGAAACCATACCTGCAGGAACATTTTCACTAAGGTTAGTATGAAATGACTACTAAACTGCCCAAATCCTTAGTGTTGCCTAAATCTACGCACAAAACAACCTGTGCTGTGTCTACTGACACTTTGCAACGGAGCACTGTAAATATCTGCTATCACACAGCACAATTATTCTGACATGATCTCCCTTCCTCATTACATTGCACACATTTAGACACAATTAAAGCTATTAACAAAGGGAGGGGGAAATACCAGCCATGTTCCAAATGTCAGTTCATGGTATCAATGACTTCCCACATGGAGAATCATTTCATACCTTTCCAGTGCAGTGTGGTACATCTGCAGATAATGGTTTTTGCTCTCTGAAACCTCAGAGGACTCAGAATTGTTTCTTCTTCTGCGTTTCCATACTGGAGAAGAATTGGGAGAACAGGAACTACAAAAACAGATTTTACACACGTAACACTTTTGATCTATGTTTAGATGTTTATCACTGTTCTGCTAAGTAACAGCATATGAAGCTGAAGAAGTTTTCTTTTGAGGTAGGATTCCTCAGTCACACAGAGGAACACTGAACACATCTCTCACAGTTTAGATGCAAAACCATTTTGAGCTTCACACACATCCCCCCAGGACAAGATATTTCAGTAAGGAGGGAAATGCATTTCACATTCAGCCTCCCTGCTCTGCTGCAGAAAGGCACAACTGTATGAAGGATGGGGATTCCTGCTCCTGAAAAAGCTCCTCTATTTTCAGAACATACCAGCAATGGTTAAAGAAACCTCAGTACCCGGCTGTATAAACTGAGAAGCTGAAAAAACACTGCATTTCCTCCTGTTAAATCATGTAATTCAGCATTGTTGGTATCTTCTTCATATTTATTCCTCTGTACCTCTGATGGATTGCATTCAATAGCAAAAGTGTCAAACCCCAAAGCTGAGTATCAACTGCCCTTCCACACTAAACATTTCCTACCATAACCTGACAGCACTGACCTGTACAGAATTATTTCCCTAAGTGAAGCACAGAAGTTTGCTCTCATACCTCTCAGGTGAGTGGGCAGTCTGTCTGCATTCATCTTCACACTCATTTCTCGCCTGCTTTTCCTCAAATACAAAGGAGCCACGAACATCCTCATCTTTGCAGAACCATTCCTGGCAACTACCTGAAGGTTCTGTACTGCTAAACAGAGCGGGAAGAAATAAAATCTTTTAAAAACTATCCATCTGGCTTACCGCTCCTAACAGAAAACAGTTCAGCAGCACTAAGAATTAACAGTTAATTTCATGACACCCAAATTGTATAAAAACTGCAATTTCTACCCCAGATCAATTCCAACACAGGTAAAACTATTTACACAGTGCAGTAACACAGCTAAGAGAATTCCATTCACTCTTCTCCTCCCAATTTACTAGTCCTAATCTTGAAAGCATGAGGTGGCATTAAGTAGCAGAACCAGCCTTGATACAGAAATTCAAAGTTGTGAAAAGATAAAACTATTTCCTTCTTGAACACTGTTGCCACCGTCCCACAGAGAGCACAGAATTCTCTCTTTCATTTTCTTAAACATCTCAAATCCTCTCACATATTGTCAGCATAGGAGACATGTGTTCCCACGGACTTCAGGAAAAGGAATGATGGAAAGTTATCAAAGTCAAGGAACAGTAATTGCCAAGTTTCTGATCGTGTCTGTTGCTCTCCAGAAAAGTTACAGTACCTTGTGCCCAGCAGTGCAAATACAAAGGGGAAGGGAATGTGCTACTGCAGCACACCAAATGCCTTTCCCTGAATAACACCTGACTGCAGATTAACTCAGACTAAACAACTGCAATATCTTGAAGACTAACAGAATTCTAATGGAAAACAAAGCATTCAAGCAGACTCCCATTGTTGAGTCTGATCCTTTTTCTCCCAGTCAGGAATGCTCTAAAGGAACCACAGAGCCCACCTCACATTCCTTAAGCCCTGACTTGATTCACCCACAGAACATACACGGGCTGCAGATCCCAGGTTTCCTCAGCAGGAGGATCCCAGGCATGCAGTGCTATCTTCCACAGCTTGATCTGCCGGTCCCAGGACCTGCGGCTGTACTTCTTGAACTTGTTGGGAGTTGTAGGGTGAACCCCTGGAAGTCGCTGGCTCCTGCAAACACACAGTGACATTTGTCATTTCAGAGAAGAAGGAGTGCTCTCCTTCAAAAGAATCCTTAGTCCATCAGCCCACACAAGCATCACTGGTCTAATAAATAAAATGTTTGTTTTTTAATCACTTCACTGAAATGTTTATATTATAAGACGTTACCAAAAATAAATCCCAAAACCAACAACAAACCATAACGTGCTGAGTCAGACTGGAGGCTCATCCAGCCCAGCACTCTGACAGCTGCCAGAAGCGGAGCCCCAGTGCCCATGAACAAAGATGAAACAGAAGCATAACATACCGATTCAATATTATCCTAACCTCCAGCTCCTCGTGCTTTACTTTTCCTGAGTCAAGTGCAGCTTCTTTTATTTAGTATTGTACTCAGTCTCTCAAGGATGGAGTTACCTTCCTCCCCAGCAGCCCCGCTAGTGCTGTGTTTTGCATTAATCACTAAAACAGTGCTGATAAACACACTGAGTTTTGGGCATGACTGAACAGGGCTTGCACAGCTTCAAGGCCTTCTCCTCTCCCCACCCCACAGACACTAAGGTGAGGGTGAACACCAAGTTGAGAGGCAAGAGTGCTGGGACAGCTGACTCAAATTACCCAGAGATATCACACACCATATAATGTCACACTCAGCAGTAAAAACCACAGGAAGACTTTCAAGAGAACTAAGGCTGTGAGCTATTCTACACACACAAACACCCACCAGGAACAACTAAGGGTTCATTCGGAAATGAACAACACTGGGCAACTTACTTTGGAACTTCTTTAATGTATCTGTCATAGGCCAGGGTATTCTTGCCAAAATTGATCTGCTTTTGTCTTCTCCTCAGGACCACCTCATCTGTTTCCCTTTCTGCTGGGTTGGCAGAGTTGCTTGAAACAGAATTTGAAAACAAAAATAAAAATTAGGTTGAAAGCAACCTTAATATCTTTATAGGAATTTCCATAAACACATATTCTAGAACTGCCCTGTATTCTTAATGACAGACAGTAAGCACAACCCTTACCTCACTAGGTCACACAAGTGAAAGCTGTGCTAATCCAATCTGAATCTCAAATAATCACAGAAGCAGCTTTTGAGCTAAAACCTCTCAGTGCTACTCCCTCCCTAAGGCATCCTTCAGGCTTGATACAAAACAGCCTGTGGGTTGTTTCAAATCTTCATCAATGCAGGTGAACGAATCAAAGATCATCAGATGCTTTTGCTAAAACCAATGTAACAACAAGCAGCAATAGCTCAATACCTACTTTGACAATTTTTTATTTGATGTCCTCATTGTTTTGCCTTCTTCAGGTCTACCTTCCCAGCTGGGGCCACTGGAAAGTGGCCTGGAATTTTCTGATGTGGTAGAGCTAGAAAATAATGGGAATTCAACATGAATGTTTGCTGCTTGTAACACATTCAATCAACAGGAACTTCAGTAATGGACAAAACCAGCCCCACAACTGTAAAACCATGGGCACGCTCCTTCTCTATTTCAGTCCTAAGTCACCTTCAGCCTCTCCTCTTCTGTCAATTTTAAGGCCTCAACATTCAACAAGTCATGTAAGTAATACAGAAGCAGATTTAGCTGACAGTCTTACTTTCCCTAAATGGTTTCACATCAACAGATGAAATTACCATGCAAGCTGACAATGTCACTTTAACATAGGACAAAGATTCCACACTGAAAAGGAGCAGATCCACTCAGCAAAAGAGAAACACAAAACACTGCTGGCACATTCACTTCAGGCTCACACTCCTGCCATACTCTCAGTATTTTTTATGAGCACATCAAAGACACAGAACACACTCCTGAATACAAGGCCTTTCCTAATCTCTTCAAAACATTCATTCCTTAACAAAGCAATATTAAACATGCCATCCAAAATTAAAATCACCTTCATACAGTGGAATACTCAGAAATGTATGAATTACATAAAAAAACTATTTTCATGTACCCTTAGTAAAACTTTTCCTCTTATAATGTGTTCAGTTTGCTGCACATATCTGAGCACTCACCACTTTGCACCCTTGCTATCACACAATAAGATACCAGTCCCAACCATTTCCTCCACCTTGGGTCTTTAGTCTAGAATATCCAAAAGCCAAGCAAAATATTCATAGAATTACCTATGTATAGAGTTCTATGTAATTTCAAAATGTCCTCCAGAATGGACTAGAGGAAAAAAAGGTGCTCACTAAAATCTGCAGTACAGCTCAATATACCAAGTGGACTGTGAAGAGACAAAGATGGTTGCCCACTTTTACACAGAAAGATGCATGAGCAAAGTCTAAGAATTACAACAAACGCCTTCATTGGGAGTTTTATACTAATATTGAAGACATCGGCAATAAAGGGCTTAAACTACTGCTTCAGCTCAGAGCCCTTCTCCCTTTCACTCTGGACACTTGCTAATACTGGGGCATGTATTTCCATGAGACACACTCGATGGTCTGCTTTAGGCATGATGCAGGTATCATCTCCTAACTCTGTGGCACTCCATTACAAGAGAACACTCAACCTAAACATGTCCATGCTTTTCTTGGGAGTCCTAAAAAGAGTGCAGCAAAGTAGAGATTTAAAATAATTTACAATTATTCCTTACCTCTCCAGCCAGAGGTCTAAATGGGCACATTGATATTCCTCCAACACCAGAGAATCTGAATCATTGCAGCTTCTATGTTCCCGCTCTTGATGCCAGCAGCGTGGATGTTGCACAGAACTAGAAAAGAAGAATTTTCATCTGAAATCAAGTCACTGAACATGGCCTATAAACATCAAAGATGGACAATTTGATTTGGCATACAGATACGTGATTCATATCCACTTACTCAGGCAACACATACTTAACAAAGGTGTTGGTTCAACTGCTCAGAAAATATCTTGGACTAATGCAATTAAGACATCAAAATTTTCAAACAAACACTTCATATTTTGGTAACAGAAAATAGACTCTTTTTACAAACAAATTGGTGGGGAAGAAAAACCTAATTGAGGACTGCAACCAGCGTTTATGGACTTGTGGACATGTCCACCCTCTGTCAGCAGTGCATGACTTGACATTTATTACTGCCCCATCCGGTAGTAAACTCCCAGAAAAGACAAGTCCAGAAACTACATTTTAATATAATGGCTAGGGAGAAGCAGGTCAAATGTCTATGCGGAAACACTTTGGCACAGGAAATTCTGGAGCCCTCACAAAAAAGCCAGGGACAGGGAGCAGCCCGTAGTGCTCACAACACACTGGCAGGTCAGCCAGGGACAGCTTAAGGCTTGAGCTCTCTACATTCTCCTCCTTGGTTCTGGAGGCTTTGACACCGTAAATGACAGCTTACTGAACAAAACACAACCGTAGCATCTCTCAACACCAGAGCTGTCTTCTGGGCTAAGGATGGCAGCTGCAGATCCACCCCACACCTGCCCGAGAGAAGGATCTGGCACGGCAGCCTGTTCCATGTTTTTGTATGTGTGACTAACAGCAAACATAGTGTACGGGCCAGGTCTCTGCCCTTAGCTCAGCAATGGAGAAGAAAGGATTTTTAATGTTTTACTCCCTTGTTAACCACCCATGTTTTCTTTGCCGTGCTCCTCCACCCTGCTGGCTTTGGGAATTTCCTGCTCCCCAGAGGGCTCAAGTTACCAGCACCACACGGCACAAACAGCACAAACAGCTTCCCCAAAATCACAGACCAGGCAAAGGGTCCCCTTTCCAACCCGCTCCGTTTTCACCAAGGCAATAAACGATTACACCCCTTCCCTAACCACCTTCAACAACTACTCGCTTTAACGACTTAAAGAAAACAATTTTTAAACCAGCTTAGGTACACTACAACACATGCCGTAAGTACGACACTGTTTGAAAGGGGAAATGATGACCGAAAATTATGCCTTTTAGAAACATTCCCCTATTTGCTTTGCACTGCGCGGACACTCCAGCCTGACACCAACCCCAGCGCTCCCAGCCGGGCTGGGGTGTCTCGCCGAGCCCACACGCCCTGCCCCGGGCTGCTGGTCCCTCACTCGCCACCGACACGGAGGAGCCCCCGCACGGGGGGCGAGGCCGCAGGAGAAGGGGCCGTGTGCCGGAGGAGCACGGGCTGCACACCGGCATTGGCTCCGGAGCCGCCCCGGACGAGCAGCGCCGCACCCCCGCCCGCCCAGCGCTGCCCGCCCCGCTCCGCTCCCGTTCCCCCGCGGCCGCTCCCACCTGCGCAGCCCGCCCGGCTCCGCTGCTCCCGGGCGGCGCGGCCGGCCGGACATGGCTGGGGCGGGGGCGGCGGCGCGGCCCGACCCGACCCGGCCCGGCCCAACACGGCCCCCGGCCCGGCCCGGCTGCGGCGGCAGCGCAGGCGCGGCCCGTCCTCCCGCGGGGAGCGCAGGCGCGGCCAGGATAGCCCAGGACGGCGATAGTGCTGAGGGAGCGCTGCTCGGTCCGGAGGAGAGAAAAGCGACCTGCGCCACTGTGAGGGCCCGGGCGCAGCTTCCCTCACACCAGGGACAGCATTGTCCTCACACCCTCTCCCTCCGGCTGCATCCCCGTCCCACTCTCCCCGCAAATGCCTGGAAAACCCACATCACGGCGTTACTTCACGCAATAGCCAAGGGTTCGTTTTGGGACAAATAATTTTTCTCGTAGACGTCGTGAGGGCTTGGTGGCCATCACAGTGTACACGCTACAGGAATGTGTCCCACATTTCATACCATTAATGGAATCATAGAACAGTTTGGCTTGAAAAGGACTCTAAAGATAACTTGCTCGAATATTTATATCTCAATTCCCTAAATAGCTCAAAGTCAACAAACATTTCTTTAGAAAAGCACTCTGAACTTTAGTCTTACTGAGGTTATCCTGACTGGAATGGTACTTAGCTGCAGGCTAGCTAGTTTCACAAAATCACAGAATGGTTTGGGTTGGAAGGGACACTGAAGACCATCTCCTTATAACTCCCCTGCTATGGGCACGGACACCTTCCCCCGGAGCAGGATGCTCAGAGCCCCATCCAGCCTGGCCATGAACAGGATCCCTTCCAGGGATGGGGCAGCCACAGCTTCTCTGGTCACCTCTGCCAGTGCCTCCTCTCCCTCACAGTAAAGAATTTCTTCCCGTGTCTAATCTGAACCTAATACCTTTCAGTTTTAAACCCATTCCCTCTTGTCCTATCTTGCCATGGGCGTGTCAAAGTCCCTCTCCAGCCCTTTATGTAGTGGAAGGTGCTCCAAGGTCTCCCTGGAGCTTTCTCTCCTCCAGGCTTGGTGAAGAGAATGCAGCAGGCTGAATGCCTCCTGCTCTCTCAGCCTGTCTCCATAGCAGAGCTGCTCCAGCCCTCTGAACACCTTCATGGTTCTCCTCTGGATACACTCCAATAGGTCCACTACTACAGGAATGTGATACAGGAATGTGATAGATTCTTTATTGCTGGTGCTTGGTAATAAATCTGAGCAAGGTCACAATGAAATAAGTATTTTATCTAGGACACACCATTGCTACAATACCAGCGCTTCCTTGAAAAGACAAATTTTTAGTCACTGCCCCTGCTGATTTCGTGACATCCAGTGTCACCCCTTCCCATCTGGTATTTGTGAAAAGTATTTGGAGGCTTTTTTTCCCCTGAGGTTCTTATAGAGATTTCATACACACCTTCTTCCATTCATCCAACCCTCTGCATTCAGGCTGTAGTAGGAAAATCCATCCAAGGAGGACTTACCATGAACACCTTCAGGAGAATTTATGCCCTATTTGTATCTATTCCCATGCTCTCAGGTAAGACACTGCATACAGATAAGCCAGACTGATTTCCACCCATATAAAGTTTAACCTGGTAAACATAACTTTTAAATTAAAACCAGAAGTCTTACAAAGAACTGACTGTATTTTTATTGAGCTCTTCAGAGGGTTTTAAGATTAACTGCATGTATTCATTAAGCATTTTCCCTAAGGGCTATCCAAACAATACTGTTCATTTGAAACAGGCAAGCTATCAAGCAAAAAAACCCCACCAACCCCAAAAACCACAAATGAGAAATCCTGCAGGATGTCTTCAGAAGAAAATGTCTTGTAATCCATGTAAGAGCTTGAGTATTTATATCTCAACTCCTTAAACAGCTCAAAGTCCACAAACATTTAAAATTTAAAAATTTAAAAATGGCACTGAGAACCTCAGTCTTACTGAGGTTTGTCCTGGAGGGAATGGTGCTTAGCTGCAGTCTAGCAAGTTTTATATTATCAGAGAAAGGTCTGAGTTGGAAGGGACCTTAAAGAAATGCTTTTGTGGCTCTTTGGATGAAGCTATCACACTAACAAATGCCTATTTTTGTACTCTATCATCTTCATACGGATTTTTAACAAGTTGTTTCTTTAACACAGCTTTTAAGAAGCTCACAAATGTCAGAGGCATGCCAGATTACTTTGAGAACTTAAACTTAGGGAAAACGACTTGTTTTAAGGAATATAAGTCAGGTACTATCATTAACATAAATCATAATTTTGTTTTGGTAATTACTAAGTTTTCTAAGAGGCACTTCTGTGCATTAAAAGATGCAAAGGTATGAAACATTTATGACTGTTACTCTGTTGTACTTTTATATTGAGGAAAGAGGTAGGATGAACAAAAGCAAAATTCCACTGAAGTGAAAACTTCGAGTCAACTCAGAATAGATTCCACTATAATAGAAATTAGGCATTTAAAGCTTTTATTACATGAGATACTATTGACAACTGACCTGGCTTTAGTCTATAAACCCATCTGCAACTACCAGCATCTGAGATTCTCAAGGCCTTTTATGATTTTAGCCTCACATTCTTTACAATGAACATTTGTATTCTGAACAGACGAAGTGCTGTGGGAGCTGAATGGGGGGTGGCAAACTACATCTCCAAAATCCTACCCTCTCTTCTGCAACAATTTCAAGGGCCAATCCCTTGTATCAGTGCCACATTATGTAAACTTTTCAGAAGCAAATGTTACAAAATGCTTATTTGTGAAGGCTGCTGTGTAGTGATAGGTGCATGTGAGACAACACCACCCTGCCCTGCAAGACCCTTCCAAAGGTTAAAAAATCCTGCAGAGACCATTTTAAATCTGGAAATAACTTTCCCACAGAAGTACTAAGAAAATATTTTAAATTCAATTGCTAATTGACTCCTACATTTTTTTTATTATTTTTCATATTTACCAACAGATCTGTCTGAAACTCCAGAACTCCATTTAATTCTATTCAGATGAAGAGTGACATGCCACTGAAGATCTTTGGGAAAGAGAAATAAATCCACACAACCTGTCTCAGTGTCAAATTTTCACTCTGTACATCCATACAATCCAAAACAGCAGGTAATGGAAAACAGAAGCCACTATTATTAACAGGTAATTTACTTAATTGCATAGTAGATGTTGTATATGAAGCAACTGAGATATGCTGAAGCAATGAATGTTCTTTACCTCAACCAGTTTGGATTTTTACAAATGAATATTATTTAAAAATCCCAAAGTTAAAATCCAACAATTAAATGTTAGTTTTCAAGCAATGCTGTCAGATCTGTCTTCAGTTCTTTACCCCTCTATGAATTCTTGCTTGCAGCCACATCTGTAACCATTTCCTGGCTGGTTGCAAGTGCAGGTAGGTGCATTCACCACCTGTAGCTCAGCTGAGACTCATGAAATGTTTCATGGTTGTGATTCCAATACTTGTACCATTTTTACATCCTGCCACCTGTTCCTGCTCAAACCGGTTGCCTGTCATGGTAATCAAGAGGTTGTCAGGTAATCACTGGCATGCCACCTCTGCCCATGATTTACTGGTAAGATCCTTGTGATTATTCAGGTAAGAGGTATTAAGAGGTTTTATTCTTGTAGACCAAAGCTTTAAAGTACTCCTTTCTCTGTTTGACCCACCTGTGATAATTATTTACAAATTAGAGCTCAGATGTTTGCTGCACTCCCTTCAAATGTATGTAAAAAAAGTCCCATCACCTAAAGAACACTGAAACCCTAAGCAATGTAGCTCCTGGAAACCAATAGATTTTAACCATGTATTAGCAGTGTAGGTAAATGGGTTGACAAATCCTTTCTGTTTGAAATAAAGTCATCCATCAAAAGGTATGCTAGAGGCAAATTAATGGAATAAAAGGTCCATACAGGACTTGTAAATCTTCAGGGATTACATTTCTCAGCCTACTGCAACCCTTTGTGGTAGATGTAGTGGAAATACCTCCTTCCAGCTGAAGGAACACAACTGGTGCACTTGTTTGAAAAACAACTGCAAAGATTAATAATAATTTTACAACTGGATTAAAGAATAACAAAAGTAGCAATGAAGTCTAACCAAAGCAATTTTCTCAGTTAGCCCTTTATTAAAGAATCAAAACCCAAGTTAAATTTAAAAATATAAAGAATTTAAAAATATAAAGAATTTAACCTACGTTAAAACCTGAAAAAACAACAGTACTGCAAATATAGAAGGATAACCTTATTCCATCCAAAATGTAAGAAAGGAAAACAGGGGTTTAAAGAAAATTAAAATCCAGAAGCTGACATCATGTGAGTAAAATCCACAGATAAGGTAAAAGTGGAAAGGAACTGAAAAGATTTACATCTGTTTTCAACACTGTAAAAGAAACCTTTAGAGTTTGTACCCTGGTCAAACATGAAGTCTCAGAAACCGATCTAGCAGGCCTTAAACCAAAGCCACTATGAAACACAGTCAAATTAAAAAAGTTAAAACATACTCAGTTCACTACTCATCGTATTAGGCAAACATCTAGGATGCAAAATTTGGCTCGGCAAGTCGGGCAAGGCACTTGGCTGGACAGCCAGGTCTCGGGGTGCTGCTGGTCCTGCCTGCTGGCAAACCACTTGCCCATGCAGGTGAGGCACCACATGGGCCGGCAGTAGCACTGCTGGCATTCCCCCTCGTTGGGCTCCTGGCAGTTCTTGATGAGCTTGATGTTGGCAATAGTCTGCATACAGCCTATGCAGGGCTCCAGCTCCTGAGGGAGGAGAAACACCGTCAAAGTTGGGAACTGCACAGAACGGTTCCTGTTACTGCTTTTTCAAATCATCTGTGGCAGGACTGCCCCATCAGAGAGTATCAAATGGTTTTACTAGAACACTCTCTAACAAATGACAGCAAAACTTTTCTCTGAACAGAAAACCCAGAACTGCTGCATGACACTAATGATTAAGCATAAATGACTGAAAGATAAATGTTCTTTCACACTCTGAAGAGCTTCCAGCAGCCACAGCAAGGTAAGCAAGCCGTCAGCTTTGTCATTCAAACTATTTTTCAAAACAATGGACCAGTATAAAGTAAGGAAAACAAACACTTAAACAGCAAATGGCTGTTCCTATCTTCCATCTTTCTAATTAAGAGACATAAATGAAGAAACCAGGGCTGTACTGAACACAAGGACATACAACCTGAAGGTCCAGAAATTTACTTAATTTCTCTTGGATAAAATTGGAATAACTGATTTTGCCCACAGTTAATTATGCCACATGAACTTGCAGTTGCACATGGGGACAATATCCTGTTGTGAAGTGTATTACAAATAATAAAGAGTAATTAGCATTTCCCACATCTTCTACCTGTCCAAGAACTTGATAGCTCAAAATAGCACACTGAATAGGCACAGAGACCTGAATCTGTTCAAAATACTCCTGGTGGAACAAAAATCAGCTCTCTATGTGGTCTCTAATTCCCATCTCCAGTGACTCTTCCCTTGTCAGCTCAAGTGTCTGCTCAGCTGCCCTGTCAGCTGGGCTGTGGAGCAGATCCACATGAACACAGGCTACTGAGCTTTAACTTGTGAAGTTAGGCCTTAGCTTTTAAGCAAGAAAAATTCTAGCATAGAAAGATTAACAAATTTTTTCAACATATTAATGGAGCTTCAGAATAGGGAAAGATTCAATGTAGTATTTTTAACATCCTTATCATCTGTGATGTAATTTATCACCCAATGTCAAACCCAAGTTCAGTAGCTCAGCTGCCACTTAAATGTGTCACAAATTAAATGCTCTGCAAGAAAGCAGCTTTAATATCTTCTCTTTACTGTGACCATCTCTCTTTATCACACACACAACATAATGCGCAGACACACCTGATGCAGTTTTATTTTAGCTAGTTCACAAACCATATAAGCTGCACAACACTGGCAAAGATACCAACCCCTCACTCCATCAGCTGAACCAGTGGGCACAGACTCCCTGCAGGGTCACCAGTACTGGTTTAACTGGTTCCCTCTGATGCACTGGACAGTGCTGCAGTCGCACTTCCAGCTGCTGCACAAGTATAATAATGACCAGGTCTCTGTGACTATTACTGGAAGTAGGACTCTGTGCTGTTATAATTAAAACCATATAATAATAGCCATAATAATTATAACCAAAACAAACCCCAGTTAAGAATCATTAGTTTGTTTCAGAGTAGATCCAGCAGAACCTGGCTGTCTAGAAAAGCAAGCTGTATTGGAGCAAACTGCCTAAAGAACAGCAACAGCAGCTGTGGCTCTGGCTCCCCATAAATGATGACCCTGCATTTCTGCAAGTGCAAGGTCATCATTTCCAAATGCGTTCATGTAACATTTTAATAGCAATTATTACAGGGGGACTTTATGTCTCAAAACCATCATGCTCACAGTACAGTTTGCTCCCTGTAGAGCAGGAACAGAAGCAGCAGCCAGAGTTAATGTTTGTGATGAATTTACTGACACAGCAGGTGAGCATTTGTGAAGGAAGCATCACCCTGACTGAGCAAAGAGCACTTGGGCTCCTGGCATCACTGACCAGGAGGCCTGACTGGAGCCAGCCTTGGCTGTGCAGACCCTAAAAAAATTGTGCTTGGCTGTATCTCCTCAGGAAGTTAAGGAATCTAGGCCATGTCTTATCAGGGGCTTATCAGTATCACAAGATGAAACTGTAAGTCCTACAGCTGTACACCCCCACCAAGGGGCACTTTAACCACCAGTCAGACTCTAAGTGAGTGACTGCAGCCCCCAAGCCCACGGAGCTCTCGTGTAGAGCGGCCTCAGGTAGGTAGGAGACCTCTCAAGGGATCAAGAGATCCCTTACTTGGTATCTGTTATCTACAGAAAGGTAAGTAACAGTTTATATTAGATCTCAAACATATTGTATGCAAGCTAGCTGAATTATTAGAAATGTAGAGAGTAGCAGGGTGTTCAACTGCTGTTCAATTACCATTTAATTACTGGCTGAATATTGCTTGATTATTAAATGAGGATTATTAAGCGGTAATCACATGATAAATATAATTTAATCATAATTTGTCATTTAATCCATATTTTAAAAAAACCTTTTTGTTAACCTCACAACAATGAATTCTCTTAATAATTCACTGGAGACAGCCCTAGGTAAACATTTATCATTTACACAGTAATCACAGGCTCATCCATATTGAAAGTATAATTGTTAGTCTCACATGGATAGAAAGTTTCACCTGAGTGCTTGGAACGTGGTATGTCTGGTTTATTTCCACCAGAGATGTAAAGGTTTCTAAAAATAAATCACTAAGGCTTTGATGGATGACAACATTAGCTGCATTGATGATAGGAGCACGGAGCTTCTCCCGGAGCTCCCCATACTCTGTGGAGTTCAACCTGAAGAAGAGAAGATGGAGCAAAATGTTACCATGATTATCCACCCAAATACCTTGCAGAGGTTAACATCTGAAGTGAATCCATAGAAAAGCTGGCATTTATTTGTCAGAATAAGTACACAGAATTGTGTATTCTTGTTTTCTTCTGCTATTTAGTTATTGGTTTTGGCACAACTTGGTCAACAGAACATGCTGTCCTCATTCATACCTATGTAAGATTGCCAGCAGGGTATGTCAGAGATCAGTTAAAACATCATACAAAAATAAAGGATTTTGAAGTAATCAGCATGAAGAAAAGCCATGTAGGTATGTAAATCATGCATTAACTGCAAAGTGCTGTTTGCACCATTTCTGCCACCTTTTTAATGCCTCTTTACTTACACAATTTCTAAATTCTCAATTATAAACTCCTGGAGAATTTAATTAGGAGAAATTAGTTGTATCATGCAGCAGACATCACAAGGTGATACAGTTCTACACAAGCAGCAGAGGAAAGTCAATCTATCAGGTTCTGTGGTTTTATGATACAATCTAAATCACAGAAATTTCACAAAGGTCACAAACCACTGCTGATTTAAGGCTGCAGCAAGCTGTGTTTCACACCAGCTGCTTCTGTAAATTAAATTTAAGTGATGTCCACAGCACTCAAGTGGCACCTGAGACCTCACACAGGATCCTACAGTGATATATTCCTGTTGTCATCCCTTTTTAAGAATTCTGAACTATAGTGTCAAAACTCTCCAACTGAATGCTTCCACTCATTAAACAGCTTTCATGGAGAAGTCCCTGGAAGACTGCCCTCATTTTCCTACCACTCTCTGAATTCCCAGAGCCCAGCACAATGCAAGGCTGGCTTAGTTTTTACTGCTACAGGATAATGTCATTTAACAGATGCTGTCCATGCAAATCAGAGACATTTATAACCAGAGGAACAATTCACACAGAACATGCAGAGAAATGTGGCCCACCTGCACAAAAGCATTGTTCTTCCAGAAACATCTCACTGTATTTGATTCTGGATATATACAATGACCCTGTATGATTCTGCTACATTCTAGCAGAGATTTACTATCACTGACATCTTATTAGTACAGCTTTTAAACACTGTTCTTGATGCTATTCTGTTTAGTCACAAAATACAGTTTGGGCTTAGGACTTTTTTTCCATAAAAGGAATTGTCAAACAAGTCATGTTTTTCTCAGCTGTGGTGTACTCTGGCACTGAAGTGCTTGCAGAAGAAAATCATTAGTTGTTTAATACTAATTTGGTCATCACTGTCACAGGTCTATAAAAGTCTCTTTTCTTTGCATTGTCATGCTTACCTTAACCACCCTCTTGTCCTGAGTTCTGTTCACCTAGATCTCTACCATAATCACCTCTTTGCCTTCCTTGTGCTTGCCCCATTTGCACACCTACAAGTCTGGTGATCTGCATGCTTTTAATTACCTAATAAATGCTCCTGACATACAAATTTACAGCAAAAAGATACCTTTTCAAATATAATTTTAGGAGAACTAAGATGGTTTTTAACAACACAACAACAAAGACTTTAGCACACAGAGGTTTCTGCTGAACTTGTACTTTAGCCTGGTTACACAGAGACCAATGAGATAAACACCATGGGCCCTTGCAAAACAAGCCCTAACAGTTCACAATTATTATGATTTACTCCTATGAGAACACATAAGTCAGAAAGGGACCAAAATTTCTTCCTTGTTTTAGGGGCAGTTGGTTTGCAATAGCTCAGTGAGAGCTCTTATAGCAGTGATGAAATTGTGAGCCTTAAACACAAAGAAAAATCCAAAGTCGTGGATGAACAACAGACAGTTTTAGACAAAATAGCTATTTCTCCTCACCCAAAATTTAAAAGACTAAAAATTCTACCTTTCATTCCTGTTGTCCATCTCTCACCTAATTTTATCCAGTTACTTTTTTCTGCATCCAGCACAATCCTCTCCCTAAGAATGGATCAGAGGCCAATCCCTTTGTTTATCCGTTGTGTATTCAGTGTTGCACTAAACAACCTTCCCTACACTGCATGGCAGAAGTGCACACAGAGCAGCACTGAACACCAGGCAGGGACCAGAAAGGAAGGGATGAGTCTCCAGATTGGTCACAGAAGTGCTCCCTCAGCACCATCAAACAGCACACACGTAACAGAACGGGTTCAGCAGTTGTTTTACCGGATATCGAACGCCTTGACGTAGGGATTAACGCTGGCAACGCGGATGGTCAGGAACTGCACGGGCACGTTGGAGTCTGGGGTGAGCTCGTGCTGTCTGGAGTCTGTCACCGTCAAGTGAATGTCCTGCTGCTGGGCAACATGTAAACAGTAGGTGGTCACTTTAATCACCCACGTGTCCGTGACAATCACCCTGGCTCCTGGCGCTCCCGTAGCAAATTTGTCGATTCTCCTGAATTCTGTGTTGATGGAAGAAGCCACTGCCCTCCAGCCTGACTGTGGGAGGGCATGAACAGCGAGTGTCCGGGCTAGTGGATGATTATTCCAACCTTTCCGTGACCAGTAATATGCCAGGGCACTGGTGATTGCTGGCAGGAGAACGGCAAAGAAGAAGAAAGTTTTCCACTCTTTTGAAGCCAGGTAGAAAAAACAAAGATGTTTTTCAGGTGCAGCAAAGCACATACCAAGGTAATAACCTGAAAAGGAAAAAAAACCCCCTTACTTTCAGAAAACAATTAAGCACCTGCAAAAGCAGATACCCCATAACCATATGGTTATCTAACCAGTGAGCTCACCTCCAAGAGAGGTATTGTATTTCTGGATGACTTCAAATTCAAGCCTCTTGTCTCAAGCAAGGTGAGATAAATTCTTAGGCATCAGTGATTTTTATCAGAATTACATACCTAAAGGAAAGTGATCTGAATTCGGTTGTTGAATAAAATTACCTGCAAGATGCTACTAAGTTTTAGGAGAATTATATGGCTAAAGGAAGTCAATTTGCATTCCTTGGTTAATCACAGAATCACAGAAGATGATGCACTGGAAGGAACTCACAAGGGCCATCAAGTCCAACACTGAGCCCTGCACAGGACACCCCAGAGTCACCCCCTGTGCCCCAGAGCATTGTCCAAACACTCCCTGAGCTCTGCCAGGCTGGTGCTGTGCCCACGGCCCTGGGGAGCCTGGGCAGGGCCCAGCCACCCTCTGGGGCAGAACCTTTTCCTGATATCCCACACAAACCTCCCCTGGCACAGCTTCAGGCCGTTCCCTCAGTGCTGGCACTGTCACTACAGAGCAGGGATCAGCGTCTGTCCCTCCCGTTCCCCTCAGGAGGAATTTGTGACTGCACTGGGGTCTCCTCTCTGCCCCTCCAGGCTGAACAGCCCCAGTGCCCTCAGCCTCTCCTCACACGGCTTCCCCTCAGGGCCCTTCACCCTCCCCGTGCCCTCCTTCGGGCACTCTCTGACAGTTTGATGTTTTTGTTGCCTTGTGGCACCCAGAGCTGCCCCAGCACTGGAGGTGAGGCCGCCCCAGCCCCAGCAGAGCGGGACAATCCCTGCCTTGCCCGGCCGGCCGTGCTGGGCCTGATGTCCCCAGCACAGGGCTGTCCCTCCTGGCTGCCAGGGCCCTGCTGGCTCACCTTCAGCTTTCCCCTGCCCAGAGCCCCAGGTCCCTTTCCCTGGCACTGCCCTCCAGCCCCGCACTCCCGAGTCCGTACTCAAACCCCAATTCCTTTGTGAGTGCATGTGCAGCGGTGCAGCCCGCTGGTTACAAAGCTCGGGGCGCTCACTCCAGGGGAGCCGGGGCACACTCACCGAGGGGCAGCAGGGAGTGCGCCAGCAGCGTGCCGGTGCTGCGCCGCAGGTGGTACTGCACGAAGGCCGCGTCCTCGCTGCCCAGCCAGGCGGACAGCAGGCTCTGCACCGTCAGCCCCGCCGAGCGCACCTCGTCGGGCGGGAACACGAAGCACACGGCGAACACCAGGTAGGCCAGCGTGAAGGTCACTGCGGGGCTCTCCATGCTGCGCCCCGTGGGGCGCCGGGGTCCCCGGGAGCGGTGGTTCCCGCCGCAGCCCCGGATGCTCCAGCGGGGAGCGGTGCTTCCCGCCGCTCCAGCGGCAGCTCCCCCCGCAGCCCCGGATGCTCCAGCGGTGGTTCCCCGGCAGCCCCGGATGCTCCAGCGGTGGTTCCCCCGCAGCCCCGGATGCTCCAGCGGCAGCTCCCCCCGCTCCAGCGGCAGTTCCCGCCGCACCCCCGGATGCGCGGCGCGGGCGCTGCCGGGCCGGCAGGGCCGCCGGGGCGGGACCCGCCTCTCCTCGCACGGATGGTCCCCGCCCCTCCCTCCGTCTCCTCCCGCCCCTCCGCGCCTGCCCGGCCGCCAGCCCCGAGCCACGTCCCCGTTCCGGCCGGGGCCGGGCTGAGCCCGCACCCCGCGCCCGCCCAGCCCAGCCCGGCCCGACCCGGCCCGGCCGGGTCGCGCAGCCCCTGCCCGTGGCCCCAAGCACTGTCCGTGCTCGAGGTCATGCTCCACAGGCCTGGCAGAGGGAACTGATTCCAGTTCTTTATGAATGTAAAAGAGCTCTGCTGGATGAGGGCAGCGTCTTTCTGAAGCAGGGAAACGACCTGTTTTATTTAAGCGTCGGGAAAAGCTTCTCTTTGCTTTTCCTTGTGTATTTTATGTAATGTTTTCTAATATTTTCTAATAAGACAGGGATGTAGCATCTTAAAATGCCTTAAAGGGAGGTGTGTTTCAAGGTATCTTCGTACACCCCCACACAGTAAAGGGAGAAGCCTGACAGGAATGTCTTGTTACTATTGAAGTAAAAACAATAGCCAATAACCACAAGATTTGCTGTTTCTTACAGAATGTAGGAAGCGCCCTGCACACACCCTGTTATAACCACAAACTTCCATATTTCTCTCTTTTAGAGAAAGAGAAGATTGTATAACTGGAAAAGCACAGCACAGAAAACAGCATGTGATGTTACATGCTACTAATGATGGAAAACCAAGTCAATAGTAAATGCCACCCATGGAGTGTGACATTCTAATGCTGGCAGATGGCTGATGTGCTACTGCTGTGATGGAGATCGGGAATTCATGGTGGTTTAGTGACTCTTGAGGATGGTTACATCAGTAAAATCATGCTTGGATTCTGTGCATCTTACTTCATTCTAAAAGACATCCTTGTTAACAACTTTATTGTTCTAACAATCACTTAGTTGTTGCTGTCTGATGACTCAACAGTAAGGACTGTTTTAATGTGCTAAATAGACTGTGAAGTCCAGTAATAAAAAACGGCTTGTTGAAGCAGCAAGCTTTCTTTCTGTGATTTCATGCAAAAGAATGAAGCACAACAGCCGAGACTGCAGAATCATAGAAACGTTTGTGTTGGAAGGAACCTTAAAACTTATCTCATTCCTACCCGCCATCATGGGCAGGGACACTTTCCACTAGCCCAGGTTGCTCAGCGCCCCATCCAGCGCGGCCCTGAACGCTGCCGGGGGTAGGGCAGCCTCCGGTGCGGGTCTGTCCGTGGGGACACGGGGACGACACGGTTCAGCCAGCGGGGCTTGTCCCGGGCGGAGCCGCTCTGCCTGCACCGTCCCGCTCTGCCCGCACCGCCTCGCTCTGCCCCGCGCGGGGGCGGGCTCGGACTCGGGGGGACGCAACGGTCACGCGTGGCGCTGGCCCCGCCCCCTCCCGCAGGACGCTCTTCTGATTGGCGGGCACGCCCCCAACGCCGCTCCCTCATTGGCGGGCCGGGGCTTCCGTTGGGTTTGAAATCGTGAGGCGGCGGCGGAGGGGCTGCAGTTGGTGTTGCGTGTCCTCTCAGCTGGGCGTCCTCAGGGCTCGTCCCGGGATCTGCCGGCAGGTACGGGGAGCTTGGGGACCCCGCTGTGAGGTGGTGTGAGGCTGGGGCGAAGTGTTTGGGCTTCCCTTTGTGAGATTGGGCGCTGCAATCTCGGTGAGCCCTCTGTGAGGGAGGGGGAGGGACAGGCCCGGGGAAGTTCGGGCTCTGTAAGCGCTTTGGAGCTGGGAGGGGCTGTGTCGGGATTCATTGTGAGATTGGAGGGCTCGGGGACCGCTCTGGGAGCTTGGGGTGTTATAGGGGTGAGCTGTGGGGCCCCTTTGGGAGCTTGGCGTTGGGGGAGGGTTCAGGGGCCTTTCTGTGACCCTGCAGTGCCGGGGTTGTTCTGTGAGTTTGGAGGAAGGCTTGGTGGCCCCTCTGATGTTGGGATGGTTCGAATTTTTGGGGGGGCTGGCTGAGGGCCCCTCAGTGAGCTTGAGGTGTTTGGGGAGTTTAGCGACTCCTTTGTGAAATTCACGCTTGAGTGCTGTGGGACCGGGGCTATCCCCTTTTCTAGGGGTGTCTGGGGCAGCTCTGAGAGCTTCAGATTAAGATATTTGAGGGTTATTTCTGTCAATTTAAGGATGAAGTCAGGAACTTGGGGGTAATGGGTGGAGCTCAGGTGCTCTGCCCCACTGAAGTGGGGGGCGAGGTGAGGATTTTGGGAGCATCTCTGTGTGTTTGCAGGATTGATGGGGAGCCCGGGTTGAGTCAGGAATAAAGAGGGACCGAGGCAGGGTTGGGTCTGGGTTTTTGGGGTTTTTTTTTTTGAGTTTGTTGTTTTGATTTAAAACATGTCTTGGTGCCATGATGGGCAGGGATGGACCTGCTGCTCCTCCCCTGCAGTCAGGAGAAGGTGATTATGAGAGAGTTGCTTCTCAGGAGAGTGTTTGTTTGTTCTGAAGTGAGATATTTGCACTGAAATAAATACATATATATACAGCAGTCAGCTATGTGTCAGTTTGTGTGGAAATATTCACAGCACGTACCAATTTGCTTTGCTTTCAGCGAGTGCTTTGCACATCGGCTGCTGGAGGAGTTCAGAAGGATAATTAAGTAGAAAAATTCCATCTCTGCCCTGCATGTTCAGTGGCTTTTCAGGCATTTGAGACCACGTTGGTGTTTTGGATATTGTGTCCTGGAATTTGTTAAACAACAGGTTAGGCTGAAGCACTTTACAAATGATGGTTAACTGAGGATTAATTACCTGATGTCATGTCACTAAGTTCATGTCAATTCTTAACTGTAGAATGGCAGGTTCCTGCATGTGCCCACAACAATATCCTTCTAAAATGAGGAGCATTTCCATTTTTGTGAACTTTGATAGATCCATGGAAAAGTTTGGGTTGAAAGGGACCTTGAATATCATCTAGGTCCAACCTCCCTCAAAGGGACATGGATGCTTTCCAATAGACCAGGCTGCTCCCAGCCCCATGCAGCCTGGCCTTGAGCTCTGTTTTGCAATAGTGGGAAAACTTTCTGCTTTTCATAATACTTCTGTGCCTTGGACGCTGATTACTTCAAACAAAGATATCAGTAAGGCCACCCTTTCACTTTATCACAGCTGCTAACTAATGAACTTGTGAAATATTATTTGGATCAAAATTTGACTGCAAACTTTTAAAGTAAAATTATTTATTACTTTTAGTCTTTTAATCCTAGAAAGAAATTTGATTTTTAGACTTAATATTTAAAGTGGTATATGTATATGGTGTCAATTTATGTTTTAGCAATGGTGCACAAGTAGCTCAATGACAAAGCTGAAAAAGTCTCCAAACAAACCTCCCCTGTTTATGGAGCTTGTTTTGGAAGGTGTTGACAACTTTACCACATCCTAGGCTTGCTTCTAAAGTAATTACAGTAAAAAATACAGTTTGTGAAGATTTGCTTCATCTGTTGTCTCAATTTTAGGTTGGAATAACGAAAGCAATGAAGTTCACTTCAAGTTCTACAAGTGGTTAATGTAAAAATACTTAATCCAAAAACTAAACGGAACTGAAGCATCAATATGATGAATAAAGAAGGAATGAAGGAATAGCTAATACTGGCGTGCTTTGCGTGCCTTTGCTTCTGCAGCTATTGTTTGCATTCCATTGCTCATTGAAAGTGCTGCTGTCAGGCTTGCAGACAAAGCAGCTGAGTTCTGTGGAGAGTAGGAAGCAAATTTTCCCATAAGGACTAATGCCTACATTAATGCGCAGAAATCTTTGGAGGCTTCTGTACAGAAATTTAAATACAGAGGGGTATGGAGATTGAAAACATGACTTAAAATTTTCAGTCCAAGTGTTCTTGTTACCACTTTGACACTTAACACAAATGTATGTATAGATTAATCCTGAATATATGATGGAAAAAGGGGCTAAGGATGACATGGTTGGTCAAATCAAGCATTTGAGATCCCTTAGAATGGTTACACATTGCAGAAACCCAGGGTCTCTTCCACTTGATACTGGCTATCTTGCACAGGTGACAAAAGATAATACATCAGCTCATATGAAATAAATTGCTTTGATAGCAGTTTTCCAGATGAATAACTGCACTTCTCAGGTGTCATCCTTCATGGACAGTGCTTATGTTTAGATCTTCCTTGCCTTCTGTCTAGCTCTTTTTTCAAAAGCAGCTGCGCATCCCTGAGTGTTATTGTTAAACCTTTAAAACAGCAATGGCTCCAATGGGAATAAAAAGCAGGTAGAGTTCAAGTGTCTTGAACTACATAGTGTCTTGCCTGGTGTGTTTTAAATGTGCTTTTTCTCTATTTCTAAGTTATTTTCATCCTTACTCTTGGTAGCAGCCCAGGCTTTAGTGTCAAGTCCTTCACACTAATACAGGTAGATCAGTATTTAACAATCTACTAAAGCTTGTGCATGTCCAGTGTAAGAAGAATATTTCAGAAATACCTTTCTAATGTTGACTTTTATCATTTGCTTACCAATAATGTCTCTTCTACAAAGGATTCCTAAGTACTCTGTGCTTTACAAGAGCAGCATATGCTCAGACAGTGCAGGAAAAGGCTGATTTGATCCAGGACTCTGATCCCAAACACACCCTAACTAACCACATTCGTTTCTGCTGTTAGCTGGTGTGCAATGTAGACATGAGGCCGTGGGAGTGAACAGGTGACTGTCATCTGTCTCATGTGGCCCTTGCAGGAGCAGTTGTGTTGCTCAGCCGGGTGCCCTGTTCCGAGAGACACGGCTGAAGGCCACTGCTGAAGGGGCTGGGAGGGAGGAAACGCTGCAGGTGTCAGCTGCCTGTAGAGGACAGGCAGGCTAGAGTGTAAGCTGGGGAAGGCACAATTAGTTTCTCAAGCCCCTACCAAAAGCAGAGGGGCTGTGCACTGCTGCTTTCAGATCCTTCAGAGTCTCCTGAGATAGACCTTTTCCTGTGAAGCCTTTCCATGCTTCCAACTTTCCCTTTGAAGCTGTTAGTCCTGGCTAGCCAGTGCCAGGTTGCCAACTTCTTCCATTATCTCAAAGTGCATCTGGCTGACCACACCCTCTCATTCATGCTGCGCTGCTGTGTGTGTTGATGTTCTAGAATGAGTCTGCAGATTTTAAATACAGAAAATGGAGAAAATGGAGGAAGCCTTAAGGATGATTTAACAGCGGAAGACTGCGACTTTTTCTTTGCGCCGCCGGAACCCACAGGGAGACCTTCTATTCTCCGCCTGTCCCAGAAAGAAAACTTGCCGCCAAAAAGTGGGGGAAAAGCGATGAAGGTAAACTTCTGGTTCTGTATTATTTCTATTCTTTCTCCTTCTATGATAGTTGCCACTGAATGCATGTGCTGTTTGGTACTTGAGAAGTACTGCGCTCATGTTTTTCCTTTTTCTTTCCCCCCCACCCCTTTCTTAAAGGTAACCTTTCAAACTCCTCAAAGAGATCCTCACACTAGAAAAATCCTGAGTCCTGCTATGACAGACAAACTTCAGACTGCTTTTGTACTTGACGACTGCCGTGAAGATGCGGCAGATGATGTTTTATTTGCACCCTCTGATGCTGAGTGAGTAGTGTGTTACCCTTACGGGGCATGCTCGAGTTAACTTTCCCTAATGTAGTCCTGTATAGTTAAAGTATAATATTCTATAACAAGATGTAAACTTTGCAAGAGGAGCAAAATTAATATTGGCAAATGCATGAACTTTTCCAAAGATAACTGTCATTACTTTTAAGAAAATTTTATCTTGAGTGTAATATTAATTATTGAACTTTATTCCTAACTCCTCTGTAACTGATTTCATTAAGGTAACTAATGGTATGGATAAATAGCTTGAGAAGAGATACTGTAAGAAACAGTTTTGTATTCTCTACTTGATGTAAGGTTTCTGTGTGAGAATGGAACTATTCTGAAGCTAAGCCTTAAAATATCTTATCTTGTATGTGAAGTACTGTTGTATCTTGAGGACTAAAATCTAAAGAGATAAATCTTCTGAAGGGTTAGATTGATTTGACACCTTGAGCCAGGGGATATTAAGATTTTCTTTAATCTAGCAGCACAAAGTGAATATACCATCAGTCACAAGTGTAAACATGTTTATGTGCCTTTTATAGTCTAGCAGCCTGAGTCTCAAAGTGGCTCATAGTAGCTGTTTGTAGAAGAGCATAAAATCTGTAATGTTTCAATTTGGGGGTGTCATGACAATATTAAATGCAAATTTTGTTACTGCCTTTTAGCCCCCCTTTAAACTAGTATACACATGTGTAATTCTCACCAGCAAGAAGTTTCAGGTCTTAATTTTGCCTTCTCCAAGCAAATACACCTTTTTATTTGTTTTTAACTACCCAGCACTTTTGTTTGATCCCTGTTTTTGTTGTTGGAAGGGGGAGAAAGGCAAAAAGGTGGCAACACTTTAATGTTTAAGTGTCTTTGCTTCAACTGTTTATTTCCATGTACAGTCTAGTTCAGAAGGCTATTTCTGAACTAATCACCACAACTAAATAATGCTATGGTATTTATGCCCCAAATTCATTGCTTGCACAAATAAGTAAAGACTTAGTACTTATGAAGTTCAAGTGAGTTTAAAAGATCAGCACTGAATTGTTTTAGTTAGGGCACGATTGTATGAATGCACTGCTTGTGCTGAACGTGTCTAGTTTTAAAATGTGGGGATTTGTTTGTAACAAATCGGTGAAAAGGCTCCGTGTTGCTGAACGGGGTCACTTTGGACTGGTCACAAGCGACTGACGCTCCGAGCAGGTGTCTCGCTCCTGCCTGGCATTTATTAGGTTAAACGCTGAAGGAAAGTGGGAGGGACCTGAGTAGCCGCAGCCTGGGGCTGAGCTATTGCCGGGAAGAGGTGCTCAAACCGGGTGAGAACAACTTCTTCAGCTCTTATCTCCCGCCTCTGCTTTCGAGTTTAGCAAAGTGGAGTTTCTAGTGAGTGCCTTTTAATCATGTTCTGTTCTGCAGCAGATAAGGATGGCATATAAAAATAATAACTTTATGGAGGGACAAAACAATGGGAGGAAATCCTCTTTCAGGAAGTAATGACTTAACTCTCTGTAGTCTGAGGCTAAGCTTTCAGAAGTTGTGTGGAGTTTGGGGAAATAAAGTGGGCAGCAGTAACTGGTAGAATATTTAGCAATAGTGAGTACATAAACACTTTAACCTGTATCTTGCACTAGAAAATCTTGCACGGTCTCTTACTGGAGAAGTGTTTTCTTGTGTATTGCTCTGCTCTTCACATCTGCTGTTGTACAGAATTTAGAGTGCCTGAAGTTCAGGGTCTGGTTTTGTATGTAGGTCCTCCAAAATCAAATGGTGGTGCATGTTTTCGGGGGGGAAATACTTCCCAGAATGTCCAGACAGAGTAATGACTAGTGTGGGAGGACCTGAATCATGACTTTGTTTGGTCCCAGACTTGAGTCTGTCATGACTCAGATGAATCTGCATGAAGATGGTACCACAAGTTGTGTTTGTGTTTGAGCTGCTGACTGTCAATAACTCCTCCTAAGCAGTGAGTGTTTCACTGCCTAGTGAAAGGGCAGTGTCCAAATGGCAATGTCCAAATGCTGTGCTGAGTACAGCAGTGTCCAGGGATGACTGGCATAAGGAATCAAGGCTCTGTAGAGCAGGTAGCTTAAGAGCACTGGTTAACTTCAGGGGTTGATCTCCCTATGCTTCATAAGTATCAGAGCTCTTAAGCCTTGGATGTTTAGGTGACAACTGAATTTTTGCTGTTTTATTTTGCTGTCAGCTGTCATATTGAAAAAAAAAAAAAAAAAAAAAAAACCACAAAAAAACCCCAAAAACCAAACTGATTACTCTGACCATGCAAATCTACTTGTGCAAATTTTTCTAATTTCAAACTATGCCTGCAAAGTAACTGTCTTTTTTTTTAATGCAGCACATGTCAACAAAAGCCTGAAGCTGAAACAAGCAATACACAAATGCCAGAGAAGGTCAGCGTGGCTGCTTACCCAGATGATGAGATGCCAGTGAAGAGTCGAGGTTCCTACAGTCTTGATTTTGATAACTTAAACGACATCAATCCTTTTCAAGGTTCAGTACAGTTGCCTCATTCTCCTGGAAATCTGCAAAAGTCTCCTGTAAAAGTATCCAACAGCTCTGAGAAAACCATTGAAAAAAGTAATGATTCTCTTCTGTGGGATGATGCAGCTCCTTTTGCTTCAACCACAGCAAGTACAGAGTGTTTAAGTGAAGACAAAGCTCTCATCTCTGAAAAAGAATCTGCACTGAGTGAGCTGGAGTCTAACAAATCCAAGGTGTCACCTAAGCAAGTAGTTGGTGACTCTGAGCAGGGTGTGAAGTCTGCTTCCACAGATGCAAGCCAAGCTGATAATTCAGTGGTATTAGCAGAGGTACCTACACCTGCTGTGCAGTCACCTGGCAGCTTAGGGCCCAGTAGTTCTGATGTGAGCAACTCTCTTAAAACTGGGGAATCAAAACTTCAGAATGTTTCAGTAGCAGAACAAGCCTCTGCACAAGCATCAAAGCCTG
Organism: Melospiza georgiana; assembly: GCF_028018845.1. NCBI lineage: Eukaryota > Metazoa > Chordata > Aves > Passeriformes > Passerellidae > Melospiza > Melospiza georgiana. The sequence continues at coordinate 74,110,567 of NC_080434.1, forward strand.
ATGAAGAGCTGAGTGTCTCCAAAGAGAAACCTGCAGAAAATCCTGATGTCACCAAGGCTGGACCAGTAAAACTGGAATTTGACTTTGATAATGCCACTGCTAGAAAACCACCTCCTAAGAAACTAGGTAAAAGACCTGGAATTAAGCCACCTTCCAAAAAAATTCCTATTACCAAAACAAAACCAGATAACATTGAAGAGCAAAATAAAAGTAATGTGGAGGATGAAATCCCTGTTCCTAAAGCATCTTATCAGTTTGACTGGGACAAGCTTGATGATCCAAACTTTAATCCATTTGGAGGAGGCTCTAAAATTTCCACCTCACCCAAGCGTTCTAAACCCAGCCCTCAGAAAGTTCGCCTGCCGGAGGAACAGGAGAGTGCCTTACCAAGAAGGGAACCTCTTCCAGTGGAGCAGGATAACAGGCCAAGTACCTGTGAGACTCCTGAGAAAGAAGAACCCAAAAATCTGTAAGTGAATCTGTGGCTGAATGCAGGAGCACCTTGAATTCATGTGAGCAAAGTTAGATAGTATCTAAAATGAGTCCATTCCTGCTTCTTAGACAGTGTCCCTCCCAGGCTGGCACAGTCTGTTGTAATCTGTAACACAATTAATGTTGCAACAGGGAAGATCATAACTGGGGAAGGGAACTCCTGAGATGACTATCTTTTGGCAAAAGGTGTTCTTAAGTCTGGAGAATGGGAGAGAACAGGCTTAGGTGGAAAGAGCATTGTTCAAGAAGTGCTTTCCCCACTTCTCCAAGATTAAAGTGTGGAGAATCAGACTGCTACTGTCTTTAAATAAAACAGGGAAGTAAGCAGCAGTGCTGTGCATGGTGCAGCATGGGAAGGGATCAGGCAGTTTTGTTCTCTGCTGAACTCTGCTGTTTCTTCCTTGCATGTTCTTTGTATCTAAATGCTATCTCTAGTAAAAAGACCTGGCTCTGAAGCTGCATTTTTCTTGGCAGCACACAGACTTCTTACTTGGTGATGGAATATGTTGTTACCTTTCCTAGAAAGTCTAGTTATTAATGTTGCTATAGACAGTCAGGTGCTTGCCAGAACTAGACTGGCACAAATTGTTCATTTGACAGAAGTGTTTGCACTCTTGCTCCCTGTGTAACGTGATCAGTTAGTGTTTACCAAGGTGAAAAGTTTACTTACTGCTGACAGCACCAGTGGAGCATTGGACTTCCCTAATGAAGTTCAAACCAATAATCACAACTTTGCCATGGAGAGGGGAGCAGGGTGCTTGTAATTCTGTTCTTAATTAAACAAAGAGCCTATCTTTAACTTAAAAAAAGCAATGAGCCTAACAAATGAAAATAAAAATAAGAGAGCAGTGTTAAGTGAATAGAAATAAATGATGCTGCTGTGACTTTCTGCTTCCCAGGAGACATTACCTCTCATGGTGGGAGAGCTTTCTGTCACCTAAGTTGTCACCAGGCAAGACAGTAAATTTACATCCCCACCATCTTTAAAGTTTCCTGTGCTGTTGCAGTAGAATCTCTCAAAGAAGCTGCCTTTGTTCAGTTCATCTGATAATACAGAATTTGAACTGTGTGATGTAAATACTGATATTTTTTATTTTGTTTGTTTGTTTTCTTTAGGGAAATTGTTGAGCAGAGTGTGGTACAAGATGTGACAAAAGTTCAAGATGAGAAGCCAGGAGGTCAAGCAGAAACTGAATTTCCAGGAAAAAGAGAAGTGGTAAGGTATAGGAAAGACAGACAGATCTTACAAAGTTGTTCCATGAAACAGAGTTCTCTGGCTTAAAACTTAATCTTGTGAAACCTATTTCTGATATTTTGTCTAAGAATTAGTGGGTTTTTGCATCTTTAGCAGCTCTAGAAGGAATGTCAGCTGTGCAGACCTGTGTTTTGAAGGTAACATCAGAGACAGCCAAATTGGTGCCTTGGTATTTAGTATCTTTTTTGATCAGCAATTGCATGTAAGGACAAACATAAAGGTGTGGCTTCTGAGCTGTGCTCACTGTTGGTAGTTTAATTTTTATGCCTGTGAATTTTTGTTTTATTATACTGGCTACCCAGTTAGTTTATGACAAACCAATTTGATCATTAAAATGGTTCTCATTGCATTTAAAAATAATTATTTTAACAATTAAAAGGATTTTGTTTTTCTTACCAGGAGAAGCAAATGAGCCCATCTAAAAGATCTCCAGCTAAGGTTGCTTCCTCTCAAGATAATTTGGTCTCTACTGACAGTGGAAAAAAGTCAATCTCTGCAGAAGAAATTAAACCTAGTTCCCCTGGAATTGAAGGCACAGCAGATGAGACAGCTGGTGCTGAACCTGAAGAGCTCTTCAGACCATCATCAGAAGGTAAGGGCGTTTCTTTTAGACAGACTGAAAATGTATTGTTTGAGTGTATAGATAATTTTCTACCTAAGTTCTATTATGGATAGTTGTTTCTCTCATTTTGCCCTTCTGAAAGGACTCCAGACCCCACAAAGACTAGCAGTGCTGGGAAATGTATCTAAGCCTATTTTGAACTTCCTCTGGTTTAAGCTAAGTCGAGAAAGCTGGCTATTAGAATTCAGTGGTCTGTGGGGATTGATTTTAGGCTGGTACAAAAGCTGTCTTTTTATCAGTGGCAGTTTCTGGGCTGAAAAATTGCTCCCTTAAAATAATTTCTGGTGTTAAGGGCTTTGTAAACTGAGAGCTTGAGAGCTGTACACCTGTGTTTGTGAGACTTGTAGGTTACTGCAGGCCTTACACCATAATATGAAACCAGTAGTGCTGAGTGATCTTCCTGACAAGGATGCTTGTCTTGAGAGCTTCCTTACATGGCTGTGATTTAACTCCTTGGAAGGGCTATTCCTGGTAGGAGCGTTGTGTGGAAGGATGAGCAAATGGTTTGGCTGCAGTGCAGTCTGTCATTTAACCTTCACACTGGAGTGGAATCACTGATTTGGGAAATGGTTATAATTTATCCTTCAAATATGAGCTGTGTGCTAATTTTAGTGGTGAGATTGACAATCTTGCTCTTTCATGGGGCCTTGTGTGTAACAGAATATCGGAGCTGTTGCTTTAGCCATAGAACAACAGTCCTTCAACTGTGTGTTAAACCCTATGTGTTCCTACAAGTACTTGGGAACAAATGGAAGTTGTAAGTTTGCATAGCTTAGAGATCTTTGCTTTTTTCAGGTCTGGATAGAAAGACATTTTAACCAATGAAGAGCTAGAAGTTGAGACTGAGAGCAGAGATTTATTTGTTTTATGCACATGTGTTTGTTTCTGTCTGTGGTAGAACAATTTGGCAGTATTGCATCTTCATTGTATTGTTTCTTCATTTTCCAGTTTTTGGAATGGGCATAGACTATCTGGAACAGTTTGGGTCTTCATCAGTAAGTATGATGTTAAATATTTTGTTTACCTTCCTGTCAGTGTGGTGAGGAAAGCAAAGATGAAAGTGTCAAGCCTTAAATGTTTTAATGAATTAACTTCACTTTGAATTGTCCACAGAAATTGTCAGGTATTCCAAAGGAATGTGATGACAAGGCTGGGGAAGGGGTGATGGTGCAAGGAAATGTAGTTATAAGCAATTTAACTAAAAATCAAAGGTCTCTGGCTGTCAGTGTGCTGAGGTGTTATTTTTCTTTAATAGCACTGAAACTGAGGTGAATGATGTTTCACTTCTGGCCCAAACTGCTAGAAGATGATGCTTTAAAAGTGCAGGATCATTGTTTTAGAAAGTTTTTCTGAGCTCTTTTGCTTTACAGCCAGTTTCAGAAAATCTGTCTCTAAGTGAGGTTTGTCATGTTTTAATTAGTTTAGTTATTCTTACTATTATTCTGGACCCAAGCAGGAGAATATCTGAGCAGTGAATGCACTGAATTGAAATTGTTTTAGTCATGCTGTGTTTGTCCATATGATTTTATAAGTGAAGAGGAAATGGCATACACTGTTTTCTCAGCTTATAATACTATTTCCCTGTGTCTTCTGGTTGGGAATAGTTCATTAATGTTTGCTCTTTTGATTCAGTCTGTGAGCAGATTGAGCTCTCTTCATATTACATAAGGACTTAAGCATGTGGGCATGGAGTTCTCTTATGTAATTTTCCTCCTGAGAACAGTGCTCTAGCCACTGAAGAATAGGCTCACCCACTCTTCAGAGGATTATTTGTGTGTGGATGGGATGTGTGTGTTGAGCTCTGAAGCAGATCTGTCAGTTTATGCCTCTTTCCCCCCTTCAGTTCAAAGAATCAGCCTTGAGGAAACAGTCACTGTATTTGAAGTTTGACCCTCTGTTGAGAGACAGTCCAAGAAAACCAGTTTATGGTACTATTGAATTAAGTGAGAGTATCATCACAGCTCCATCTCAGCCTGGGTAGGTATTGACTTTACATAAAATCAGAGTTGTTTAGCTTGGAAAAGATTTTTCAGATTGTCAGGTCCAACAGTTAACCCAGCATTGCGAAGTTCCCCACTGAGCCATGTCCCCAAGTGCAACATACACACATCTTTTAAATAACTGCAGGTCTGGTGACTTGCCTGTTCCAATGCTTGACCACCCTTTCAGTGAAGAATTTCCCCTAATATCCCATCTAAACCTCCCCTGGTGCAATTTGAGGCTGTTTCTTTCATCCAGACTTGTTCCTTGGGAGACTGACCCTCATGTCACTACAAACTCCCCTCAGGTTGTAGAGAGTGAGAAGGTTCCCCTGAGCCTCCTTTTCTCCAGGCTGAGCCCTGTCAGTTGCCCCTCATCAGATTTGTGCTCCAGACCCTTCCCCAGCTCTGTGCCCTCCTCTGGACATGCTCCAGCACCTCTTGACCTTATAGTGAGAGGCCTGAAAGTGAACACAGGATTCAATGTGTGGCTTCACCAGTGCTGGGTACAGGGAGACAATCACTGCCCAGCCTCTGGACTGACTGCTGCTGGTACAGGAGCTTTGCAAAGAAAGACAGCACTTGAATTTAATGGTGTTATGTTTGTTCATTTTTAGGCCTGTTGTTGATTTAAGTGCAGTGCCTGAGGAAGCTGGAAAGCCTCTAGTGAGTCTTGAGAGTGAAGAAAAACCAAAAGGACTAGATCTTCTGGGGACTTTTACAACTTCTGTAAGGGTGTCTGGAATGCTATCAGGCTTGATGTTGATAGTTTAGGAAGGGGATAGACTAGGTTCTGAATTTAAGACTTAGGCAGGTATTTTAGGGATTGCAGAATCTGATAAATGTTTACTTAAATGGTTGTTTTAAATCAGGTTGGATACCCATTTATATTGAAGTTGAACAATGTGATGAACATTTTCTTAAGTATTAAAAGTATTTTTTGTGGAAGCTGATGCCTTTCACATAGTCTAAGGGAATTTGAGCTGTTTTTAAGAATGCTCTAGTCAAGCAATCTTTTTAAATGCAAGTCAAGCTTCAAAAGGCAAGCTATATTTTGTAATTGCATTGGTGGTATGAAAAGCACTTAGGTTAAGCTGGATGCTCTTGCAGCTATGGTTTACAGTTTGAACAGATCTGCCTGCAGCAGCTCATCCTGAAATGATCTCTTGCTTGTGAGGAACTGCATGATGTCATCTGCTTTGCTTCTGATAGATGTATTTGGTGGATAGCGGTTTTGGTTCTACCTCTTAGGTATTTCTTAGAGCTAAGTGGTCAGCTTCAAGGTAAGAAAGTTTTATGCTAACAAAGTTGTGCAGGTATCTGGTGTGTTTAAGTGAGATACACTGACTTCAAATAACATGCATGCATCTTATCAGTGGTATGACAGTAAGAATCTGTTTAAACTTTGCATTTTTCTTTTCTTTACAGGCTGATCCCCTAATTCCAGACTCCCTGAGTAGTGATGTTCCTCCAGTCCCTTTTGCTACTTCTACAAACACTGCAGTGGATGCTATTATAGATGTGCTAAAATATAGCCAAAAAGACATGGATGCAGCTGTTGAACTGGTGAAGAGAGAGGTATGGTGGCCCTTCCAAAGGAGAACTTGGCATAGCCTTGGAAGGTTCTTTTGTTTGGATTATCTGGGATAAGTGTTTCTCATCATACTTGACATAAGTATCTCATTCTGAAAAGCTTGCTGTGGACTTGATGGGTGCTGTAGGTATAGAACTTTTTAGAGCTAACACTTAGGGACATAGGACAAACTTCATTGTTAGTCAGGTTCTGCCTTGTATCTGGTCACTATGAGAAGGCACCTGTTATCAGATGGGATAGTTAGGCTTAATATCAGTGATCTGGGTACTTTTTACTCAACAAGCAGGAATACGTTTTCATGCCAGTGGAAGAGAGTGACTTATGTAACTTCCCTAAGAAAAGATAAAGCTGTAGTGCCAGTTCAGTGCTATGATCAGTTCTTTTCTTGTGGGACCTGAATGCATAAGAGCATGTCCAGCTGAGAAAGTGAAGGTGAGGTCTGGAGCTCACTCCAGAGGATAAAAACATTAGTGAAGGAGGGAAGAAGTAGTTGGTAAGATTTTAAGCCTGTTCTGTAATTGCAGAAATTGCCTTTAAAAGCCCATCTTCTGACTGATGCAAGAAGACTTACATATCCACTTACTTCAACAACTGCAGTACTTGATTCATTATGACTTCTGAGATATGTTACCTTACAAACACTAAATAATGTAAGAGGAGCATTTAAGTATAAATATCCTTAAAGCTACTTGTATCACTTCAGCAAAAGATGGAGCTTCCAAAATTCCTGACTGCTGTACTGTAGGCGGTGGCATTAGGGGCACCAAACAAAGATGACCTGTGATTATTTGCTGCTTAAGTTCTTCTTTTGTTTTAGAGCGCAGAAATAGTGGCTTTTGTAGGAATGACTTTTACTTTGTGTCATTTAGGAGGTGACCTTCACTCAGCATATTGTCTAGTACAAGAAAATAAATGTAGCTTGGGCAGGGGACAGCTTTTATTGCATTGATCTAAAACTAAGAACCTATATAATAGCGGGGAGTTAAACTTGTAATATCATTAAAATGCTGCTCTTTCATGTTGGAAAGAGCTACTTTAAACCTGCAAACACTGTTGTAGGTGTGACTGGATGACTCCAGCTGAGTCACTTAAATAAAAATGCCTGGAATTACAATATCAACCTGAAAGGAAGACAGGCTAAATTTTATTTTTTTTCCTATCTGTGAAACAACTCAGGAATAGGAGGAAAGTGAAAACTGTTTTCCTTCTCAGCAAATAGAGCACTTAGGGAAGCCTGCTTTTTTGGATTCTACTGAACCCGTTTTGAGCTTGCAAGTGCCAGTTTCCAATTTGTTTCCACTTTCACTTTGCTTTTGTAATATTTTTTCCTAGCTTAGCTATCACTACTTGTCTTAATAGTACATTCTATTTTTGCTAGTATCCTGCTTCCTGTCACCTGAAATATTGCAATATATTTAAAATTCGATTCCTCCAAAATACTGAAAAATCAGTGTACTACAGTTTACTCTGTAGTTTTGTGACAAAACCAGCAAACTAGCAATAATCATGCGCTTCTACTTTCTCTTTTATTTTTTTTTTAATTCCAGGTTATTTTATGTATTTTGAGCCTCTTGTCTTTGAAGGCCTCCCACAGTGCAGTCAGCTCTGTGGTTACAGCTCTTAACTTGTTATGGAGCTTGCACAAAGTGTTTAGCAAAGAGTATTTGTGCTGCTTAATTCTGTTGCTGTGAGCTCTGCTTTAGTTTAGCTATCATTATTCTCAAATGAATTGAGGCATCTTTTAATCCTCCCCCTTTCCACTTCCCCTAATTTAGTGTTGAGTAAAAGTTACTGCAAACAGCATTTTGATCTTGAACTACCTTCTGGTATTTGTTCTCTCATATGTTAATATTAGCAGGTTTGTGAAGTGCTTTTTTTTGTCTGCCCTGTAAATAAGAGGGAAATGTGTGTCACTTGCCAGAATGTTCCTTGGTCCATTGTGTTCTCTCAGAGGTTATAGCTGAGTTGACTCTGATCTTGCCACTTAACAAGATACTAGCAATGTGCTGGGAATCATATATGCAAAATCTATGTATTAATCTAAATTTTATTTGAGTCAAGTTTGTAATTAAACAATTTTGATTCTGTTAAGAAATTAAAACTTATTTCTCTCTCTGTATTAATTTCAAGTTGCCCTTCAGAGTGTTTTTAGTATCAAATCTTTTATCTCTTGTTGTGCAAAAAGTAAAGGCTTATCTTTTCACCCTCAAAGGTTCAAGAGAAAGAGCTGGAGATTGAGAAATGGAATCAGAAGTATAATAAGCTTCATACAGAGTACAAAGAAATGGGGTATGAATCTGTCCTGACTTTTATATCTACTTAGTTATTCCAGATGCTTTTTCTAATGTATGTTCAACTTTTCTTTTTCATGGTTTTTAGAAAAATAGTTGCTGAATTTGAACAGACAATAACACAAATTATGGGTAAGTTCCATATTTACACTTGGAGTGTGTTTGGGGCTGGGATGTAAGGTTTAAGACAAGATAGACTCACAATTTTATGCATATCCATAGACATGATATCACTTGATAGGTAATGATGACTTTTTGAATCAGGCATGAACACAACTTTTTCTTATTCTTCACTGGAGCTGTTGGTCTTTTAAAACTGGCAGATCCAGTTGTCAGCACTCTGTGTTTAATTGTTCATTCTCTGGCATCATTTAAGTGGCAAGGTATCACTAGAAGTTGTTGCTGGAGGATTTGGCCTTTTGCTTTAGTCAAGTTTGTGGCTTCAAAACTAGGAAAGACATCCAGTGAAGCTCTTGTATAGTTCACTTTCTTAGCTCAAAGCTGAATTAGGCACATCTGAGCCAGCTTTTCTGTGCTCTTCTAAGGCAATGGGAAACATAACTTGGGTGTACTGACCCAAACCTCTTCTGAAAGTCTGCTGTGCTAGTCTGACTTGTTATCCCAGTCTCCTCCAGATCTTCCAGCTGTTGTGCATGTTTAATGAAAGATATTTTTGGATTCTTGCTTCTATCACAACATTCAAGGCTCCTGTAACAGTAAACTCTAGTGGAGCAGGAAAAAAAAATGCTTTTGGCAAGCACATGGTCATGGCGTTGAATGGCTTTAAGTTTGGTGTGAGGTAATGTGTAACAAAGATACAAAGACTTCTTAAGAGCACAGACGGGGTGTCCTTACAGGTGAGAGGCTATTTTATGAAACCTTCCTAAGGGGAAGAATTGAAGGTGTGGTGGTTATTGTCTGTACTATGGAACTGGTTTTATGCTAAAGCAATAACTATCATGGGTTAACTCCACTCTCTAGAGGATGCTCAGAAGCAGAAGGAAGCCTCAAGGAAAGAAATACAGAAGCTGATGGAAGAGAAGCAGCAAGCTATTTCAGATCTGAACTCTATGGAGAAGTCCTTCTCTGAAATCTTCAAACGACTTGAGAAACAGAAAGAGGTGTTAGAGGGTTACCACAAAGTAAGATGATTTAATGCAAATAATACCCTTCACTAAATCTAATTTATTTTGGGAGAGGAAATGGTGTAATTTCTAGAGCAGCCATTAATTAGGTAGTGTAAGGACTACCTGTAAAACCAGGTGCTAAGTTGTTTATTTAAAGATTATTAAAAAACTAATTTGTTGTATTTAGTGACTGACTTAAAGTAAGATAATATCTTAGAAGGCAAAGTTTCTTCAAACAGAAGTGAGCTGTTTTCTTGCTGCAGCACATCTCTTTTGCTAATCATAAAGACTCTCATGTGGCAGCTGCTGCATAAGAGCAGCTTGTTTTCCCTACACCATATTGAATGGATGCTGGAGAGGATGTGCAATTACAAGTCAGAATAATAGGTTATTAGGTGCTCCCTACTAAGATGCTTGTGGCTTTTTTCTAAAGCTAAAGTCAAGGCTTTGTTCTGCAGCTTCTTCAGAGGCTGGAGGAAAGAAGGTAAGGAGTGTAAGCTATGGTTTCTTACTCCATGAAATGCATGAAAATTGATTCAGTTGGTGCTTTAAAAAGTGCCTTCAGATTTTTTTCGTTCAATTATCTTAATGTCCCTGTTTACTAAAAAACTCAGAAACTAGTCCCTTAGAAGTGTCATGCTAGTCTAGGTTTTAGAAACAGGTATAGTGTCTGTTAAAACTTCAGTTTCTTCTTTGCTAACATGTCAGGCTTCCTTCATCTTGTGTCCCTTCCCTCTCCACTCTAAGTTCAGAAGCCCTTTCCTTAGCACAGAGATAAACATTGCTTGGAAACACAATTACTAAATTCAAGACCTGCAATTAGTAGAGTCTTAGCAATTGTTTCAAACAGTTTCAGCTTCCTACAATGGCTAATAAAATATGTTCATATTGGGAGCTATGGAGTTACCAGGGTAATGTTCTTGCTGTTAGTGTTGTATTTCTTTACATCATGGTCCAAAGCCTGAATCTTTCTGTGGGTTCTTTGGTGAAGTTGGATTTCTAGCTATTCTTGTGGCAATTGTAACTTAATACAAAGCTGATTTTAAAAAAATTGGAGCAAACCAATCAAAACCCATCAGTGACTGTTGTTTTAGTGGCCTTATTTACTAGAGTTTGCTACTGAATAATTTGTTGGGGGCAAATATGATGAATAAATGTTTGCAAGGTTAAGATAGTTGAAAGGAAGCAGTTTAGTCCATATAGGCATGTGGGATTTCATAGTTGTTTCTGGAACTGCAGTGAGCAAATACTGCCCCTCAGGTGTAGTCAAATAACCCCATTGTCAAGTGGGGAAACCCCTTCCTCTACTAGCTTAAACAACTAACTGAACTTCTTTGGGTTTTGGGTCAGAATGAAGAAGTTCTGAAGAAATGTGCAGAAGATTACTTGGCTAGAATTAAAAAAGAGGAGCAGAGATACCAGGCACTGAAAGCCCATGCTGAAGAAAAGCTGCAGCAGTAAGTACCATGTAAAAAAGCCAGGTACCAGGAATGGCACACACAGTTTTCACTGTAGCTGCAGAATGTGGTTCAATAGTGCCAAAACCAGGCTTAAATATACTTCATCTAGTAATTAATCTCAAGTACAAGCATCTAGTGTGATTCTGAGAGTTCTGCTGTGCTGTCTGAGGGGAATGTAAGCACCATGTTGTGCCTGTTTCAGGGCCAATGAGGAAATTGCCCAGGTCCGCAGCAAAGCCAAGTCAGAGACTGCAGCACTGCAAGCCACTCTGCGCAAGGAGCAGATGAGGATCCAGTCTCTAGAGAGGAGCCTTGAACAAAAGGTCAGTCACAGCACCATGGGTGAGTCTGCTCAAGCTATTGCCTTGGCCTAAGAACTCCCTGGTATCAGGGCTAGGAGGAGCCTTGCTGGCTGTGCTGGTTTGGATGGCTGCTCTCCTGGCAGGTTTCGGCTGGCAGGTTTCGGGAACTTACCATTGAGACCTGATGTAAGTGTCGTGTCAGGACTTGTCTGTATGTTTAGATTTTTTTTGGAGCGCAAGGTTCATTTCCAAACCAGTCTGGGCTCCTGTGTCAAGAGGTTACTGAAGGAGGTGGTGATTACAGTTACATATGGTGCAGAGCAGAATCTGGGAATAAATTTGAATAACTGTCTGGCCCAGCTTGTTCGTGAGCATGACTTGTAAGCTGTTAGCACATATTTAACTGTATGTGACTCAAGTTTTCAGTGTTGTTCAGGCCATTAGTCCTTGTACTTTGTATTGTTTCATATTGAATAGGCGACGTCTCAGAATGTTTTGTGAAGGCATATCCTTTGTTGGAAGCTTTCAAAGGAATAAGCTTTCTGAAGATTAAAAGTCACTGCTGGAAGTGCATGCTCTTAGTTTTACTGTGTTTTTGTTGCTGCCAGTATTGAAGACTCAAAAGTTGATAATGCTGACAGATTCCTGTTATGGAAAAAACCCATATTTGTGAGTCTTCAGGTTTATGGCTGAAGTTTGCGTAGCAGAGGAAACAGTAGGCCTGCAACTGGAGAGATGAGACAAACCATTTAACACAGAACTAGGTTTGGTCTTGTCATAAATACAGTAGCACTATAAGAGTTCTTATTGAAATGGTTTAATTGTTCCATAAGGAATGGAAATTTCTACAAACTGGAAATTTTCACATGTCAGTAAAAGTATCAAGGCATCATTTTACAGAGTCCTTCTTGTGAAGATTAAAATCTAGGTTGTCCATGTCCCGAGTTTTGGTGTATCTAACAGAGGCTGAGCCCCAAAAGCCTTGTTTCCCTGGATCAGTTGGTCTCCATGTGTTATGGGAATGTCTCTGGAAGAAGCAGAAACAATATACTGGATTTCATTTCTCATTTCCTGAGGCTCCTAAGGATGCCATGTGATCTTTGGCATAGTAGACTCTCCTTTACATTAAATTTGCATGAGCCACTATCATGTAAATGGACTTCCAATTGCATGTACTGGCAAACAGGACTTATTGCAATCAGCTCACTACAAGGTTCTAACATAGTTTGGACATACCTGAAACTCACTCTTTTCTTTCTTCCACAGACTAAAGAAAATGATGAATTAACAAAAATCTGTGATGACTTGATCTTGAAGATTGAAAAAAATTGATATCTTAACTGTCTTGTAAATATGTTTATTTTCTCTGACTTGCTGTCTTGTGTGTTCATTCACTTTTTTAACGTATGTGGGGGAAAAAATAAAATTCTTGATTCACACTTCCATATTGTTGGCTGTATCTTTTGTAGGAAACATCTATTAACTTATGTTAAATTGCTGCTTCCAGTTAACAATGTCTTTCATAGCATTTTCACATATTGCTCAAAGAAAAAACTCTCAATCAGTGTACCTTCAGTCTGTGCCCTGTGTAATAACTTCAGAGTTCTATACTCCTGACCTGGCTTTGCTGGGGAGAGTTGCCATGGGCACTATCTCCATTTTGCTCTTGCTGCTCTCTCACTTAAGTGAAGTCATTCCAGAGTTACCGGATTGAAGTAAAACTGAACCTGCACAAATGCTGTCAAGTGTTTAGTAATGTAAAAAGATTTGGAATTTTAACTTCGGCTTTGGTTTGTGGGTTTGGGTTTTGATAATTAGGAGGAGCTGGAGTGATTTTGTTTTTGCAGATCGGCTAAGCAGAGGGTTTAATGGCAGGACTGATGGCTGCTCTCCTTCTCTGGGGTTTTCCATGTCATTAGTCTGTCTGACACTATTGGCTATAAAATGGTCAGTCAATCTCCCTGGCCCTGCCCATAGTGGAGAACCTTGAGAGCCTTGGGCTGCAGGTCACAGGCCATGATGAAGTCAGCCCTAGGCAATAGCAGACACTTGGATAAGATCAGTCCTGCTGTCTGTCTGTTATTACCTGAAATTACTTGGGAGGTTATTCCCTCACTTCCCTGACTTGTAGGTGCATCTCCCTCAGAAGGGCTGTTGCTGCTGAGTGTGCTGAGCTGCACTTGGAGCCCTTCCCTTAAATCTGACCTTGCGCTATGCCTGGGCAGGTGGGAAATGAGCAGCAACGTCTTCAAGTCCAGAATCCACTCCTCTGTGAGGCAGCTCCTGCTCAGTGTACGTAGCAGGAACTCCCTATAGATCAAAGTTAATTAATAAACATGCTTCGGGTTTGTGATTTGTGGGGTTTTCTTTGTGATTCCTGCACTAATGTGAGAGGGGGACAGCAGTGGCAATGATATTAAATGCCTGGCTCTTGTGGAAGTTGTGCTGTACTTTCTAACTTACAGCTTAGGGAAGTGGCAGGTGGAAGAGGAGAAGAAATAGCCATAGAAGAGTACACAAAACCAAAGTTCACTATCCCCTGCCTCAACTTCAGCTTGTAAGATGCCCTTGGGCTGTTCCTCTGTAAATAACCATATTGATGAGATGACCCAGAGGTCTTAGAAAGTCTCTTTTTCCCGGACTCAAGACCAAAGAAGTTGTCGAGATTCCTTGGCTCTCATTCCCAAGGTTGTTTATTTGCTCTTACCTAAGACATTGTCTTTCTGACCTGCTGAGGTCTGTCTGGTGGGTTGGGTTGAGGCACACTGAACGCCCTCAGGGCAGTGTTATCGTTTTATACTAAAAACTATGTGTACTTTATTTACAACCATTTTCTAATACCTATCACCTATGTTAGACAGTCTGTCTCATCTCTAAACCAATCCAAAAGTGCTACCATCACAGCAGAAGATGGAGGACCAGAAGGAGAAAGACAGGACATGCTCAGATTCCTCCATCTTTGCCTCTTGGACCCCCATTCTAAAAGCCCCAAAATTCAACTTTACCACCCTGTGATAAATTCACTAGCATTCTACTCAAACCCTTGTGGCTTGTAACTCCTCACACAAAGTTGGTAATTTTTTCCATGGGCTAAAACCAAAGGCAGAGGTGTCTTTGACTCCATGCCAGGGTCTCAAATCCTCCAGGGCAGCCAAAGGAATGTCCTGGGTTCCAACAATGAGAAATATTGTACTTGGTCTAATTTGGGAAATGTCTTGGTTATGGAAACAAATTTTCACTAGATTTGCAATAAAATGGTTTAAAAGGGACATCAAGATCATCTCGTTCCAACCCCTGGTCATGGGCAGGGATGCCTTCCATGAGACCAGGGTGCTTGGAGCCCCATCCAGCCTGGCCTTGACCACTTGCAGGGTGAATTATCCACAGATTCCCTGGGCAGCACACGAGGCTGGCGCTGGAGCTGCTGCTGCTATTAGGCTACAATTAGCAAGGGCTCAGCGTTCAGTCCCAGAGGCCAGGTCTGAGCTTTGCTCCCTGGTGCTGGATCGTGGCTGTGGTGTGATGAGCCAGACTGCTCTGGGGGATTGATTGATTGATTGGCTGAAGCTGCTGCTCTACAATAGATCAATGTGTGGTGCAGGCTCACTTTGTACATTGTGCATAAAAAGAGGGCAGCAAAGGACTGAGCATATCAGGAAAAAATGGATATTTATTAGGGATAAAACCTGCAATCATAAATATTTCCACAAGATGTAGCTGCTGCTCTTTGAAATAGGGGCTTTATGGGATAGTGCTTCAGCACTTCCAGAGCTGGAGGGTGTCCCTCTATTCGAGTTGTGCTTAATGCTACTAAGACAATTGTTTTTATGGATTTCTGTTGGAATGGATAAAGAGCTGCACAGGGATGTATGATAAATAGTAAACTGTAAGTAGTGACAATTCTCTGGAGTTTTTGTGCTACAGGTGCCAAAGCATTCCACAACTTGTGTGTACCTTTAGGAAACTGATGCATCAGGGAGCACTGGGCTCTTTCTTACCGTCCTGTATTCTTTCAGGGTAAAATGACTTTCTACTCTTCTCCCTGGTTTTCTGTTATTTATGCAGCATATCTCTGGTCCAGTTTGCTGGGTGAAGAGAGGGAAGACTTAAAATGTATTTGTTGTTTCTTGAATATAGCAGCTGTACAGACACCACCACCCCCAGTGTGTTGATGGAGGGGAATACAGAAGGCCAGTAGAGACCAGGATGCCAGATACAGGTGCAAGTGTTGTTTTGGTGCCTGAAAATTCTTGTCTGATATTAAAAGTTTTATTAAGAGTTACGCCTAGTGTGTCCAGTGACTGCCTGTTGATAATAAAAACTGGAAATTGCCATATTCCTACTGTAATCTGTGACCCCACCTGGGAAATCTGCCTGGGGCTCTCTTGTTTGCTGCTTGCGTCAGTACCTACAAGAAAATTGACAGTACATGGAAAGCAATGCTTGAATGGAGATGGCTGTAAAATGCCAGGGCACTGAGCAGGGCAAGTGAGCAGCTTTTGTATGTATGAGCCCCTGAGGTTTGACTTCAATGCACTGCCTTGGACAATTCTTTTCCTTGCCAAAGGCTGTGGGGCAGGCAAGGCCTCTGCATTTTAAACTGCTCAGAAAGGATGGTTGATTTTTCCCTGCAATGTGTACCACCAAATTAACACTCCCACCATCTGTAAGAGTTTAGTGTTTTGTAATTCCTACCTGAAAGCATCATTTAAGTATTGCCTTCCTTATTTAAAGAATTGCTCTTGTTACTATCCTAATGCTGGATAGTCCTCTCAGAACTCACCTTTCTGGTGTACAATGGAGGTGCCTAATACATGTTAGTCACTTTGTGTGAACAGTTGTATAGAAAATACTAATGGGTTTCAGTAGGATTAGTGTTTTTGTACTAAGATAAGAACTGAGCTGTCTTGTTTTTTCATTATTGCCATTTGCTTACTGATGAACTGACTGCTCTGCAAGCAGTTATAGGACAGAAAAGTGATACTACTTGGTGCTTCTGCCCACTTAGTTTTATTTATTACTTACATGAAAAACTGTCAGGTGCTGTACAAACAGAGGAGCTGTTCCTGCTCCAGACAGCCTGTTTCCAGCTGAAATACTTGAAAGGATGTATTTTATCTCACAGCTGATTCAGGCAGAGCAAAGGCACTGGACCTTCTTCCCAGCCATTTCTATTCCTGTTCCACCAAAACCAAATTTCAGCAGAACATGCATCATGGTCCAAGCACAGACTTTAGTTTCTTGCACAGTTAAAGACTTCTGTTCAGAAATTGTGGCTTAAATCTCTTTGGAGTCAGGGAATCTCTCCAGGTTGATTCTAGAGTCAGTGGGTTATATGGTGACGAATTTTCCAGTCCTGTTGTGCAGCTTTGACAGCACAGAGTATGTAAAGAAACACCACAGTTTGACATGAGGGAGTTTCAGGAGTCATCTTGGTGTGAAATTAAAACCAGGCAAGGGCTGAATCAAACTGACTTCAGCTGGACTTGTAAATATACAACTCTACTTTTTACGTTGCAAGTTAAACCTCCAAATCAAGTATTTTTCTCCTCCCTGGTGTAAAAATTAAAACACAGAAGAAAATCAGAGAAATAATGAACAGTGTCCTTTTTTTACTCAGTTTGGAGGATGAATTTATTACCTGAACAAAAACCAACAGAATATCTTAAAACAGAAAAGGGGAATTAGTGCTACTTTTCCATTAGAAAACAAATGGTAAAAGTGTTTAATTTCAGCATGTTATCTTTGGCTGTATGAGGACTCTCCATCTCTTTAAAAGTCATTAGATCATGACATGAATAATCCTTTTATGGTTTTGAAAGAATCTGTGTGGTTTGACTTTGACAAATTGATCAGTCACAGCACCTACTTTCTTACAGATTTCTTTTCCTCTCCAGCACATCTAATACAGAGAAACTAAATCCTCTGTATTGGTCATGGGGAAGGAAGTTCCTTGTGAATTTTGTCCTATTTTTGATGATAGTGCATGTAAAATTACCAGCAATTTACACCAGCTATTTGCTTTTCAGCTCCTGCTACCAGATTTTTGCTGGTGATTTCTTTGCTGTTACAAAGTCTCTCTTGTAGTTTGCAGACAGAACCTGTGTCAAACCCTGACATTTTTTTTCCTCCTTGTTGTGAGAGGGTTTCACAATGAAGTTCTGCTGTCCTCAAGAGGTTTGTGGTGTAACTTTATTCTCTCTGCTGGTCTGGGTGTGTAAGGGGACAGTCCCTTGGGTGTGCTCCCTGTCACCCACTGCAGGAGCTGCTGGGGCTGGGAGCAGCCTGGCTGTGTGAGTGATGGGTCCCGGTATTCCAGGAGCTGCTGGGGCTGGGAGCAGTCTGGCTGTGTGAGTGATGGGTCCCGGTATTCCAGGAGCTGCTGGGGCTGGGAGCAGTCTGGCTGTGTGAGTGATGGGTCCCGGTATTCCAGGAGCTGCTGGGGCTGGGAGCAGTCTGGCTGTGTGAGTGATGGGTCAGTGTTCCAGGAGCTGCTGGGGCTGGGAGCAGCGTGCCTGGCTGTGTGAGTGATGGGTCAGTGTTCCAGGAGCTGCTGGGGCTCTTCAGTGGGCTGACACAGGATGTGGGGTGCTCACTGGTGCTGTGTGGCTTGTTTGGCTTGAGGCAAGAGCCACTGGGGACACAAATGTGGTGAATCTTCCTCCCTCCTTCTCTTTAAATCCATTTGGACTTGCAGCACAAGACTGTGGGGAGATCAAACCCTTCCAGTACTGACTTCTGTATCACCTCAGCACCAAACTTGGTGACTTTTGTACAATGCCAGGATCAATTTCAGATTCTTCTGGAGGAAATGGTGCAGGATGGAACTGAATTAGTTAATGAGTAATTTAATTTTTTCTTTTATCTCTCTTTTCCAAGCTTGCTAAGCAACATTGCATCCTGGAGCCCAGTTAACTACTTTACCTTTTTACTTCTTCATTCCTTCTAATACCTTCTCTCCAGTGCCATATAATTTTTTTCTCTAAATCAAGAGCCTAAATCACCCCCTCCCAATACAACTAATGTGTGTGTCAAATTCAATGAACCATTTCCTTTAGAATAAGTTCTTGAAACCAGTTATCCATTATCTCCTCTGGGGAATGCACCAGCTAAGAAGAGAACAAAGCTAACTGAAAGCTTTGGGGATCAAGCAGCCCACATTAGTCAGTGTGAACAGGCTATGCTTCCTGGAGCTCAGGAAGGTGCCAGTCAAGGTGGAGAGGAAAACCAAATGTTTCCCATGAATTTAATGTCTGGGATTTGTCTCCAATTTAATGGACAGGTAGCAATAAAGAAACAAAAATTGAACAAACCAGCAATGAATGGTAGATCCAGGAATTGAACATTTTTGGGAGAGTTAGTTGTGCAACATTTTAATATGCAGGAAGTTCCATTGGTTGTCTGTCTCTTGGCATTTTAAACACCATTCCCTGCCTCTCTTTCCATTGGCAAAGCCAACTGGCCTGGAAGGCAAGTGACAAGAGCTCCCCTGGCTTACACTGAGGAGTTTTGTGAGAGCTTGTGCCTGACAGGTGATAATTTTATTTATGATCATGGCACCACACTCCACTGTTCTGTTTGAAGGCATTGTTGGTGTTACATAGAGCTATGTTTGGGTTGGAAGAGAGGTAAATGTTGGTCTAAAAATACATCCAGCCTGGCTCCTAAACTGAGGAGACTCAGATGCAATGACTGCTTTGTTTTCCCAATCACTGCATCATCTGCTGTTACTCTGATCTTTTTCCATGGTATTCACCCTGGCCCCCAGAGTTTAGATGCAGAAAGTCACCAGATATAATCCATAATATCAGTAAATAATGCTGTTTATTGGATGTTGCAGTGAAGATGGGGTTTAGTTCATTTCAGGGTGTCATGACTGAGGTGATAGGAGGTGAATTGGAGCACAGGGACCTGAGTAGTAACATGCTCTGGGAGAAATCACTTTGGTGCTCTGCCCCTCTCTTTTCCATGGAGGTGTCTGGAGATTAACAGTGTCTGCTGCTTGTACACCACACACTTGATGTTTTCAGTTCCAAAAGCTGAGTGTGTTGCTCATATTTTCCATCTGAAGGGCAGCCTGGAGTTAGCACTTCAAATTTGAGCTGCCCAGATCTCATGATAGGAAAGCTGTTGTTCCAATAGATGAACTAATTAACAATGAAGCATCACATCTGGTTGAAAAATCTCTGCTGTAGTTTCTATGGAGATTTCTGTAAATAAATGAAATCCTTTCCAAAGAGTGTTTTCCCCAGCAGTTGGTTTCCAAACAATAGAACTCAAATCTGAGTCCCAAATCTGAAGTCTCCAGACCAGATCTAGTATGACTGGAATCTAGGACACCAGGGCTGGTAGATTTGCTGTGGATTTAACTCTTTAAGACAGTTGATGCCCAGAACTCCCCCTTCCAAAGGGAAACCTGATCTTAATTTTTTGGGTGCTTTGTGCATTACCTGTGACAAGCCATGGAGGAGCTCTGTCTGTTCTTAGAGCATGTGGTAAAACATCACATATTTATAATGTGCAAAATGTGATGTTTCAAAATTAAAGTGGAAACAGCTCCATGTTTTCTGTAAAATGAGTGTTTTTAAGAGATTGTAAGGTGTGGCTGCTGTTAGAGCCCTGAGTAAGGCAGAAGCTCCTCATGGGCATCCCTTTGCAGAGCCCAGAGCAGCTGGTACTGACAAATCCGTGACTCCAGCTCAGGATATTCCAGTGCTTGGAGTGGCTCTTCACAAGCAGTGAGAGTTGTTATTAACCTCCTTCTGCAGCCTGAGGCCCCTGCAGTGGCAATTATGCAAAGTGCAGCCCGGAGTCTCTTTGTCCGGCCGGGATGTGTAATTCATTCTTCCGAGTGCTGCTGTCCTGTTGTAGCATAAAACCCATTTGAGGAGCCCTGGGAAAGCACTTGGATATTGACAGAGCTCAGATGCAGGAGGAGGATGCTGGTGACACCAGCTGGTGATGTGGAATGAGGTGACGGAGAAATGTGTGTGTGATAAATATCTGTACCAGGTGTGAACGTGCCATGAGCTGTCCTTGGTCTGGACTGAGAAGATTATGTCCATTCAGACCACATATACAAAAAAATAAATTAAGAAGTATCTGTGTACACTTGAGAGTAAACATTGATATTTTTTTGGCTGGCTCCTGAGAGAGGAAGAATCCCATCTGGAAGGAAATGAGTCTCCCAGAGACCTTTGGGGTTAGCAGTACCTAATCCTAATTTCCAGGATTAGATATGGTCTGAGCATCTATGATAACTTGGTCAGGAAAAGAACTGCAGCTGGAAATATTGGCAGTATGTTTGCCTCGTGGCAAGTGCAATCAGAGCTGGAGCTGCTGGTCTCTGGTGTTGTTTTGGGGGGATCTCTGAGCATGAGCCTGGCTGCAGAGAATTGACTATTCCTCTTTGCACAAGAAGAGAGTTTCAAAAAGCCCTCTGTGAAAAATAGGTGTGCAACTTCTAGTCAGGGTCCAACTGAGTCTCAGGGTCTCCTGAGTACAAGTAGCCAAGGTTCTTGACCCTACAAGTGATATCCCAAAATCTTTGTGTGCTGTGGAGGAGAGAGGTTCACAGGCAGGTGATGATAAGTTTATCTCGGAGGCAGCCTGCTCTCAGCCCCCCACGCCCTGCACTGCCAGGGATGTGAAGTGCTCTCACAGCCCCACTGGGGCTCACCAGCTCCCAGAAATCCTGCTGTGGTGTTCAACCCCAGCTGGCTACTCAGCCCTAGGCAGCTGCTCCCTCACCCCTCCAGCGGGTTTGGGAGAAGAATCAGAAGAATGAAAGTGTAGGGGGATACAGTGTGGGTAAATAAAGGTGGTATAGAAAGTAATCTTACCCCCTAAAGAGTTGCAGCTGAGCCAATTATTAAGGATTAAGAGCAGACCTGACTTTAACAAGCCACACCTGTAGCCAATCAGAAGAGTGTTATAAAAGAGTGGATTGGTGGAAACTGGAGTCAGTTGGCTGTTGTGAGGACAAGGAGGAGTCAGTGCCTGGAGAAGCTGCCTACAACAAACACCAAGGAGGTATGAAACTTTAATAATGTGGAACCTTTGCAATGTAATGACAATTGAACACTTGCACTATGATGGCAACAAAAGTGAGACAATTCATAGGCAGGGATAATCAAGTGTAATGGGTAAAGCAAAAGCAGTGCATGCAACAAAGCAGAACAAGGAACAAACTCAGCACTTCCCCAGGCAGGTGTTCAGCCATGCCCAGGGTAGCTGGGCTCCATCATGTGTAATGCTGACTTGTGAAGACAAATGCCACCACTCCAAACCCCCCCATCCTCCTCCATATATCCTGAGCCTGATGCCATCTATGTGGTGGGGAATAGCCTTGGGCCAATTGGGGTCAAAATTTAATTTCCTTTCGGAAAGGGAAAAGGAATATTGCGATTTCAATGAGGACCAATAGAGGAATCTTTGGTGCATGTCCCTGCACTTGATGGCATGCCATGCCTTTTGATGGCTTTGACTTAGGGAAATTTTTCTTTTTTTTTTTTTTTTTTTTTTTTTTTTTTTATAATATCCATGCAATGTCCCTTATATCTTTCCCTTCAAGGTTTGTCTTCCTCCTTGACTTTTTCCCCTGCTTTTGCAACATCTCTGAGCTTAGTTTTATCATGTTTTGGTCCTTTGCAATGCAGCTCATTTTAAAACAGCCAATAAATTGGGATTTTGTGAAAGATTTTATTTTTAGTTTTTTTTTGATTTTAAGTATCCATGCCATGTCCCTTATGCCTTTGCCTCCAAGTTTTGTCTTCCTCCTTGACTTTTTCCCCTGCTTTTGCAACATCTGTGAGCTTAGTTTTGGCATCTTTTGGTCCTTTGCACTGCACCTGATATAATCCTGGGCCATTTTCTTAGACTCACTAAATTTCACAAATTTTCTTTTTTTCTCCTCCAATTGCAATTCCTTTGATGGTGTCTCCATTCCAGCATGTTTGTAAGTCCTTCTTTTCTGTTTTGGCCTTCAGTGGGGATCAATTTTGGCAAGCTTTGCTGCATGTGCCTGCACTTGCTGGCGTATGGCCTGCCTGCATTTTGATGGCTTTGACTTTGGGCAAGTTTTTTTTCTTTTTTCTTTTTTTTTTTTTGTTTAAAGTATTCATGCCATTTCCCTCATATCTTCCCCCCTAAGTTGTGTCTTCCTCCTTGACTTTTTCCCCTGCTTTTGCAACATCTGTGAGCTTAGTTTTATCATGTTTTGGTCCTTTGCACTGAACCTGATATAATCCCGGGCCATTTTCTTAGAGTCACTAAATTTCCCAAATTTTCTTTTTTTCTACTTCACGTTCCATGTGATTCTTTTATCCAAGCACTTGTTTTAAAATTCTACTGTAGGCGTTTATGGTTCACTTTTTTTTTCTTTGCAGCACCCATGACTTTTTTTTTTCTCTAAATCGGGAGTAAATATAGCTGAGTAAAATTACCTCGGTCTTCTTCCTTCTTTTTAACTGAATTATTTTTATTAAAAATCCTATTTGAATATGTAGAAAAAGTGGGGATGTCCTGTAATATATCGTAGCTTTTCTTGTTTACAGGGTATTCAGAAATTGTCTCCCTTAGAGTCCCACAGAAACATTCTCAGTGCAATCTCTGTCAAGGTATGTATTTACAAATAAGTGATTTGTTTAGATATTTGCCTGTGTACCTTTTCCTGTAATTCAGAGCTTGCGTTCTGTGGGTTTTATGATAAAGCTGTAAAACATGTAAAATGGTTTAGCTAGTCTCAATCGTTGAAAGCAGCAATAAGTGGATTTAAAGCCTGTTCTTGACCAGACAAAGGGAAAAAGTGTGACTTTGATGCTGAACTTGTCATTTTTCATTTCACTCACCTTGAATGATTGAAGAAGAGAGAGAACTAGAAAAAGAGAGAAATAGAATTGATTATTGGGCACTCCTCAAATGCTCACCATGATTCAGTGTAGAGCCAAAGGGAAGGGTGATGGAACAGAGCTCTGTGCTTTAGAAGGAAATAAATTTAAACCTGACCTCCACACAGAGTCTCACTAACTTCTGTGGTTTTAAAATACAAGATAAGTTTAGGAAGTGTTGGAAGTTAGTGTTTTGGGAAAGAAATGGCAGTTCCACAGAACATTCCATTGAACAGAGGCTCTGGGAACGATTCATGTTGTAAGTGCTGTCACTGCAGTCAGTTGGTGGTTCAGCCTTGAAACGTGCACTTGCCCTTCTATAAAGCACTGTTTTGTTTGCCTTTCAGTGCTATGAGTCTTGATAAATTGGAGAAGAGCCCAAGAGAAACTTTTCCTGCTGAGCTACAAAAGGTAGGAATTGACTTTTTTAGTTTGGTTCTTTTTCTTTATTATTTTCTTGAAATAAAAGTAAATAAGTATAGATACCACTGGTTTGTTTCTTCCAGTAGCAGGTGATAATAATAGTATTAGTAATAGTAAAAATAATAATAGAAATAATAATAATAGTAATATAATACTACTTAAACTGTCTTTATCCATTGGACTGGCCATTTCAAATCAAAACTTCTAAACACAAATCAAACCATCATCCTTGTAGAATCTTTCACAGCAGCGGGCTAAAGATCCTGGTTTTGTTGACAGGATTTATTGGTTCTGGAAGAACAAGAGGGAAGTACAAGCCTAACTACTTCTAGCTCACAGACCCGTCCAGTGAACCCAGCTTTGTGTTTTGGTGGGCTTGTGATGACTTTGAAATCAATTGCTCAGTAAAAATAATTCATGTTTTTTTGAACGTGACAGCAGAAATAACTTTAAGCACCAACTTAATAATAATAGATCACCAATTTAAATTAATAATTTTATGCTATACTATCAAAGTTTAAAGGTAAATTATTATGCATTAGGAGATGGTATATAAAGTGTATGTTCTAATGTGTAGGATATATACAAAGATACATACATACCTGAAAGTCCTTACAGGAAACAAATGTCTGCTGTTTGACTGTTTATTATATAATATTTGGTTTTATTTCCCAGGGATCGGTGAATTTTAACTTTGGAGTCCTCTATGCTAAGGATGCTCAGCTTACAGATGATGAAATGTTCAGTAATGCTGAGTTTTTCACCTTCTCCTTAATTTTTTGCTCATCTGAATAAAAAACAAAAAAACAAAAACAAAAGCAAGAGAAAAACAAAAGATGGTTTATTATTTTTTGCCCTGTTATGTCTGTTTCCTCAGTATTTGCTGGAGCTGTGCTTACCCAAGGTTTGGGTAAAACAAGCTTTGGGTTCCTTCTGTCCCACTGGGAGTTGCCCAATTCAGTTCCATCTGGTGAAATTGAACCTGAGACCTTACAGAACCAGCTCCAACTACGTGAGAGCCATTTGCAGTTCTCTCCAGACACCTGGAGAATGGGCGACGTTTCTGAGGATCCGGCGAGCGTGCTTCTATCAAAACTCAGTCTGTGAAATTTCTGGGGAAAACCCTTCTGTGTCTCAGATGGTTCTTTGGTGCAGCACCACCCCATGGGACACTTGGCTGCTGTCCTGAAGGGGTTGGTCGCTAGAATTGTGAATCCTGGAGAGTTTGTGAGTCTTCTGTCCCCAGGGAGGTATCATGCTTTGTTTACTTTTGTTCTGTTGGTTAGGCGCTGCTTCTCGTTGCAAGTATGAATTTCAAACTGCCCTGTTTTTATTTTAACTGTTTTCCTGGTTCTCTCTGTCCGGCAGGGAAAGACTCTCGTATCCTTGTCGTCGGGCTCGGTGCTGTCCAAGAAGATACAGAGACTAAAAAAATCATAAGAAGCAAAATATGACTGCAGGGAAAAGAAGCTGGAGAGAACAGAAGGTGATATTGTTATCCTTACCCTGTATTAGAGACATCCGCTGTGCTTTGATGCTGGCAGCTGCCAGGGGCTTGTTAGCTCTTTGTAGGCAGGTGTAGGTGTTCACTTGTAGTTTTTTTCTCTAGACAAGTCAATTCAAACTTTGCTAAGCTTATATTTGCAGATTACTCTGTAGCACAGTCCAGCATGACATTTTTGAATGTTGTAAAAATACCATGTTACTTGGAAATTGCTAATGAAGAGAAGCTTTAGGGGAAAATAAGATTTCAGGGTTGGAAGTTGTGAGAAGAATTTTGTGGGGATGTTAGACTGAAGTAAAGCACACTTGAAGCTGGACTGGCACGCTGGCAGGTCCCCTATTAAACAGTAGTGCTGAGATTAGCCTGGGGGTTGCCCATTGTTTCTGTAGAAATCAATGTTTCCTGGTCTTCAGAGGGAAGCTGCTTTGAAAAGCTGGAAGGTGCAGCATGCTGACAATCCCCGTGCTTTGGATTAAAAGTAGATTTCAGAAGGGTCCTAAGCTTTTGTCTTTTCCTAGAAGTCAATGTAATCCTGTCGAGGAGTTTTTAATTCTGTGTTGCCATGTCATCCATCAGAGCCCTGTTGTACTAATCATCATACAAGTACAAAACAAAAAATCAGACCCTGTCCCAAGCACTTAGAGCCCAGAACACGATTTCCTCGGGCTGCCATTTGCGTGCCATCGGTACTCACCACGAATTGAGCCCTCTGGCTCTGACAGAGCCCCTGGATGCTGACGGAAGGGGGCTGGTCACAGACCCTGGAGGTGCCTGTCCCACAGGGAGGGAGAGGACGAGGCAGTGTGGCCTGCAGGGAGGGTGTCGTCCCCAGAGAGCAGCCGGCGACTCCATGCCTGCCCGGGGCTGCGGGTGCCCCCTCGGGGTGGACGCCTGCCCTCAGGTTTCCCTCTGGGCACCCGGGGAGGGAACCAGGTCCATCCGTGTGGCAGCTGCAGGGCCTGCAGGCTCTGGGCCCTGGAGCCGAGTGAGCCTGAGCTGCTGCATGCTTGCTGTGAGCTTTGGGGTGAGCGTGCATCACTGCAGGCCTGGGATGGATTGAAATGCGCTGAGGAAAGCAGAGGGAGGGAGGGAGGGAGGGAAGGAAATGCTCTGTTAACATGTGCCAATTCTTCTGTCAGACTCATCACGTGAGGACTGAAAGTGTAAGAAGATGTGGAGGGAAAGAGAGAATCTGACAGGAGCATCGGACGCACGAGTGCACGAATTTTGCTTTTTTGCTTGGATGTAAACTCAGGCGTTGAAAGGAATTTGGGAGTGAGAAGGGACATTTCAGAAGGAGAAGAAGCACAAGAAGTTGTTGTTGTTGTTACAGTCCTGGCAAAATCTTTTGTTCTAGCTAATAAAAGAAGTTAGTTTAAAAAACAAAAAAGAAAAAATGTAGTGGTTTTTTTTTCCTTCACTATGATATTCATTGGTGGTATATGGTGTGTTGTTTCATTTCTTGGTATTATTAACTCTGTGTAAATTGTTTTTTGAGTGAAGCTGACACTCTGGATGGGTTGGTTTGTATTTGAGGCAGGATTAATTTCAATAGGATTATTTCCTAGATTTCTGATGGGTATTACTGGGACTTTGGTTTTGTTTACTGTATGTATGAACCTAGAGCTTTGGTAGGGCCAGCTGGGCTGCTGGAGTTTTGGGTGTGAATTTATTAGATGGCTTTTGTTAAATGCAGTTTTTAATTTTTGAAATGTTTTTCAATGTAGTGGTCTTAAGGTGGTTTTTAAGAATTCATTGTATTGTTTTATCTTGTTTGTAGTTGGTGTATGATGAGGGATGTAGTGTGACTTCTTGAACGCTATGGTTTTGGTGTTCCTAAGTTCTGATTTCTTTCTGGTTTGACAGTTATTTTATTTTTATTTTTTGGGACAGGGGCATTTATATGGTGGGTTTTTATAGGCAATACGTTTTTTAATTTAGGTAGTGATGTTTTTTAGTATTTTAATGGTTTAGGTTTTTTATTTTCATGGGTTTTTTTTTAATTTTTTCAAAGAACTTTTATAGATTATAGGTTATTATTTGTGCATAAGCAAAAAGGTAGAGCTTTGGGGACTTTTTTTAGTAATGTTTAGGGTCAGTTGTACAGTTTTGAGTCTAGTGAATTGGTTTGATTTAATTTTTATTGGGTGTTTGTTTTTATTAGCAGTTGTGTCATTTTCAAGGTGTGTTTGAGTTTTTTGGGGTTTTTGAGATACTGGTTTAGGAGGAAGTTTATGATGAGCATGTGCGGAGGTTTTGGGCTACTTTATAGTGGGATTTAAAATTTGTTTACAGTTAGGTTTATTTGAGTTTTTATTAGGGTTCAATGACGTTGTGGGATGTTTGTTCCGTTAGTAATAGAAATAGGTTTTGTTTTGAGGTGCTGCGATGGGATGGGCGTGTGCTGCGTGCCGGCGCTGACAAGGGTACAGTATTGTTGTGGCTCTGGTGCGTCGGGTTAATGAACTGACATGGTTTAATATAGAGATGAAAACAGAAATAAATATACATTTAAAAATAAATATAACATTAGAGTGGTAAACATAAATATAGATAACAGATACATACATAGAACTATAATATATGGTATATAATTGGAACATATTATCATATAGGTAAATGATAGTCTGTTTTATATATATAGATATACACAAAGATATATTAATATCGATTGTAGATATAAAAATATTTAAATAGAGTTAAAGTAAATTGGGTTTTTTTTTAGGTTATAGGCTGGGGTTTTTAAATAAATGATAGAAATACAATATAAATTCAGATATACAAATATATATAGAAATACAAATATCTATACATATTTAATTTAAATAAATAAAAGTAAAAAATATATATATAATACAGAAAATATATATATATGATTATATTAGAAGGTATTCTCTCTAATATATATAATATCTATGAATAGAATAAATAAAAATATCCATATAAATATCATTATAATTTTGAAAAATAAATTTACTTCCTAAATTTTAAATCTGGTTCAAATAAAGGGGTGTCCTTGGTTTTTATTTGGTTAGAGGCAGGAGTTTTATTTTAAATAATATAAGTAATATAGAAATGTGGATCTTAAGATGGAAAGATATAATAAATATATAAAGAGAAATTGCTAAACTATGAATATAAATTTAAATATAAAGATATGTAAGTAATATGAAGAGTTGTAGCATAGAATATAAATAACATATGGCAATATAAATTATAAATGGGAATATAAATATAAAAATATGTAAATATAGCTTAAGAGAAAGGAAATGTTTTGGCTTTTATTTAAGTAGAGGCAGGGTTTTTATTTTGAATATTATAAGTGTTCCAGAAGTAAAAATCTTGACGCAGAAATATTTAATCAATATAAAAAATATGAATAAAAATATATAAAAAATATAAATACCTACTCGCATCGGATGTAATATAGAATATAAATTTATTTATAAATTGACATTGGTAAAGATAAATGCATAAGTAAGCAGTATACATTAATATACATTATAAATACAAATATGAATATAAAAATTGAACATGAGGATAAAATCTATTTAACTATTGTTTAAAACAAAGGTTGGGCTTTTTTATTCTTGTGTTAGAGGCAGGGTTTTTATTTTAAATAATATGAATGTAGTTATTATTGTTATATATTTCTAAATATTGAGATATACAATCAAGATATAAATATATTATATAACCACAAAATATAAATAAATACAAATAATAGGAAGAGATGTAATGAAGAATACAAATAACAGTATACATAAGTATACATTTTAAATTTAAATGTGAATATGAACCTGAAAAATAGAATTTAAAAAAATATTTAAATACAGTTTTGAAGAAAGGGGTTCTTTTTGGCTTTAATGTGGATGGAGGCAAAGGTTTTATTTTAAATAATCCAAGTGTTACAGAAGTAAAAATAGTAACAGAAATACATACTTACTATGTAAAAATAATTATAAAAATATACAAATAAATTAAAGTTTTAGGGATATATGCAATATGGAATAGAAATGTATTTATAAAAAGAAATGTATAAATGGACAGTGTACATCAATATACATTGTAAATAGAAATGTGAATATTAATATGAAAAAATATTTTAAAAAATATTTAATTATTTTTTTAATTTTTTTTTTGTGTTGTGTTTTGTTTTGTTTTGTTTTGTCTTTTATCCTATTAGATTAGTGGCAGAAGTTTTTTTTCCCTCTTCCCGGTTGTTTTGGGGCATTTATTTCAGAGCAGTTTTCGGCGGGGGTCGCCCCTGTTCTTTTTTGCCGCCTTCGCTGCCCGCAGCCCCGAGGCGCGCTGCGCCCCCGGCTGGGGCGGGCGGCAGTGCTGCCGCCTTGTGGGCAGAGCGCGGTACTGCAGCCCTGCACCGAGAGGCCGCCACCTTGGGAGTGGCGCGTGGGCGATGTCGCGGAGTTTTGGTTGACCTTCTCAGCATGGCGGCGAAAAGGGCGGGGAAGTGGAGGACCGGGTGGGTGTTTAACTGCACTGCCTGCACGGAATACCGACGTCATGGCGGCCCCGACGGATTTTTCTGTGGCGTTTCATGTGTACCCGAGACATGCTGTGGGCTCAGGGGCGCCGCGGGCGGGCGTATTTCGGCGGGTTTGTGAGAGGCATCTGGGTAAACGCCTCGCTGTGCCGGGGTCCTCTCACGGCCGCTTTCCCGCCCTGAGGGAGCCGAGCCGGGCCGAATAGTTCCGAAGAGCCGAAGAGCCGAGTGTGGGCGAAAACAGCCGAGTTTCCCCGAAGAGCCGAGTGTGGCCGAAAACAGCCGAGTTTCCCCGAAGAGCCGAGTGTGGCCGGGAACAGCCGAGTTTCCCCGAAGAGCCGAGTGTGGCCGAAAACAGCCGAGTTTCCCCGAAGAGCCGAGTGTGGCCGGAAACAGCCGAGTTTCCCCGAAGAGCCGACTGCGGCCGGGAACAGCCGAGTTTCCCCGAAGAGCCGACTGCGGCCGAAAACAGCCGACTTGAACCGAAGAGCCCAGTGCGGCCGAAAACAGCCGAGTTTACACCAAGAGCCGATGATAGCCGACTGGAACCGATAGCCGAGTGTAGCCGACTTGAGCCGCATTTAGACAACGTGCCGAATACGACCGAGTTTAGCCGAAGAGCCGAACTGAAACGAGTTTAGACCAAGAGCCGAAGCAAGCCGAATTCAGCCGAGTTTCATTAAACAGAACCGAACGACGCCGCAGCGCTCTGCATGCAGTGCGCCTGTGCAGACGGCAGGGGGCGCTGTATAAAGTATAAAATATCAACTATCTATAAGAGGGAATAAAAGCTCTATGTCATGTGCAGCAGTAGAAAATTTCAGGCTCCCAGGGAATAAATCGTTTTCTTTAAATCATTTTCGTTTTGGAGTTTTTTTTACTCCCAGGTAGCCTGAAAGTTACTACTGCTGCTTTTTTATTCTAAAGCTAGAAAGGAAAACCAAGATTAGAAATGCAGGGAAAGAAAGAAAGAAAAAGAAAAAAAGAAAATAAGGAAAGGAAATGAAAGGAAGAAAGAAGGAAGGACAGGAACGAAGACAGACAAAAAACCCAAAAACCAGGAGGGCAAGGAGAAACCTACGGAAAAAAAAAAAACCAAACAAAAAAAACCCCCCAAAAAAACCAAAAAAAAACCCAAAAAAACAAACCCACATAAAAAAAAAAAAAAAAACCTCGGGATGGGTGAGAAACCCCCCTCCCCGAAAAATCCAAGATGAGCAAGAAAAATCCCAGAAATACCACAGAAATAAAAACAGGAATAAAACAAAATAAAGACAAAAAAAAAAAAAAAAAGAAAAAAAAACCCGAAAAACAAGAACAAGATGGGCAAGAAAAAAACGCAGAAGAAAACCCCAAGATGGGCATGAAAAAGCCCAGAATAAACCCCCAAGATGGGCGAGAAAAATCCCAGAAAAAAAAATAAACCAGAAAAACTGTAAGAAAGGCAGAGAAAAAAAAAAAACCAAAACAAAGCAGAAAAGTACCCAAGATGGGCAAGAAAAATCCCTGAAAACAGACCAGAGAAAAACCCCAAAATGGGTAAGAAATAAAATCAGAACTAAAAACCAAGATGGGGAAGAAAAAATCCAGAAAAGAAAAAAAAAGAAGGCCAAGAAAATCCAAGGGAAAAAAAAAAAAAAACAAAACAAAACACCTGAAAAAAAAACCCCAAGGGGGGCAAGGAAAAACCAAAAAAACCCAACAAGATGGGCAAGAAGAAACGAAGAAAAAACCCCAAGAAGTGCCAGAAAAAAATCAAGGAAAAAGGGAGTAAAAGCCCCAAAAAACAAGGCAAGAAAGAGAGGCAATAAAGGCCACAAAAACTCAAGACAAAAAAAAACAAAAACAAGACATGCCAGAAAAAGGTACGAAAATGGTTCTGCCAGGTGCGATCAAGGTGAGCGGGTTCAGATTCAGGTCCAGGAGATGAACAAGTGTCAGATTAGCTTGGGGCACTGCTGTGCAATGCAGCTGTGACACGATTTATGTTTAAATATAGTTTAAATAAATTGGGGATAGTTTGGCTTTTATTGGGGTATAGGCTGGAGATTTCATAAAAAATATAAAACTAGAAATCCAAATATATCATATATATATGTCGATATCAATAAATATTTAATACATATAAATATAAGTAAAAGAAATCTATTGTGTCAAAAGAATATATCTATTATTATATAAAAAGGTATTCTCTCCAATATATATAATATCTATAAATATAACAAATGAAAATTACAAATATAGATGTGAATAAAATTATGACAAACAAAATTATTTTTAAAATTTTAAATGTGTTTTAAAGAAAGGGTTGTCTTTGCTTTTTATTTCGTTAGAGGCAGGGGTTTTATTTTAAATAATATAAGTACTATAGAAATGTAAATCGACATACAGAAATATATAATAAATATATAGAGATATAAAGATATAATACCAAACGATGAATAGAAATAGAAACCTATGTAAGTTACATGAAGAGATGCAATATATAATATAATTTTTGTTATAAAGTAATATAAATTCTAAATATACATGCGACTATAAATATGAAAAATATATGATGGGGGCTCGGAGCACCCCAGGTGTGAGTGTGACGGTGATGGGGGCTCGGAGCAGCCCAGGTGTGAGTGTGAGGATGATGAGGGCTCAGATCAGCACCAGGTGTGAGTGTGAGGATGATGGGGGCTCGGAGCAGCCCAGGTGTGAGTGTGAGGATGATGGGGGCTCGGAGCAGCCCAGGTGTGAGTGTGAGGATGGTGGGGGCTCGGAGCAGCCCAGGTGTGAGTGTGAGGATGATGAGGGGCCGGCTCCTGCCGGGGCGAGGCTGTTTTAGGGGGAGGCTTTGCCTCAGCTCCCTTTTGCATGGAGCTGCCGAGTGGAGGGGTTTATGGGCGGCTCCCGGCGCTGTCTCATGGAAGGACTGCGGGAGCTTCCCACAGGGTCGGGGGCAACACCTGGATCCGCGCTTGGGTACGTGGAGCATCGCTTAAAGGAGGCGCCGAGGGACGAATCTTTGTGCCCGGGAGCAGCAGCCGAACAGGTGAGCCCGTGTGGGTTTGGAGCGGGGAATTTTCTCCTTCCCCTTTGCAATTTCATCTTGCCAGTCCCTCCCCGGATCCCCAGGAACAAAAGTGGAGCTTATGAGGACAAAAGGGATTAAGGAGAAGGAAGCAGCTCCTCTTCTTTTATTGTCTGCGTTTGACCTGAGGGGATCCCTCTTGACTTGTGGTTTTAAGGGTGTTGATTGCAGGAAAAGCTGCCTTTTCCAGGCTGTTAGGGGTATCCCGGGGGTGACAGGGAATCCCTGCGTTCTATTCTAAGGGGAATGGGAAAAGTATTCTTGTGGTATTATGGGTTTGATTTGAAGGCAGCCACCCCATTTGCACCACCCTCGGGTTTAAATGGAGGGGGCAGCCCTGGTGTCCCTCCTTTTCAAGGGTTTGAATGGAGGTCGAAATCGCCCTTTCCCATCAGTCAAAGGCTTTCATTTGGGGAGCACCCCTTCTTTTCTGCTGTCGTAGGGGGTGAAATTTTAGGGGAGAACACATTTCTTTGCCCTTGTTGAAGTGAGGTGCGCCCCGTCTGCGGTTTCGGGGCTGGCTTGCGGGAAGCCGCAGCTCCGGCAGCGTTTGCAGGGCTGCAATGGGGCTGTGCCGCTGCATTGGAGGGCGCTGCCCGTGCCCGCGGCCCGGCCCGGAACGTTCCCGCTCGGGAGCGCTGCTGGCACGGCCCGGGCAGCTGCCGGGGCGCACGGGGGATTCGGCGCGGCCGGGCCGGCCGAGGGCGGCAGTGGCGGAGCCGCGCCGGTGCGAGCCGTGCGGAGCCGAGCGGAGCCGGGCCGGGCCGGCCAAGGGCGGCAGAGGCGGCGCGGGCGCTGCTGCGCCGGCCCGGGCGGTGCCGGCCGCTCCGTCCGCTCCGGGCGCGGGGCTCGGGCGCCGCCGGTAGCCCCGCGCCCGGTGCCGGCCCCGCCGGGCAGGGGCAGCGGGCGGGGCTCCCCGGGACGGCGCCGGCCCCGCGCGCCGGAGCGGCCGCCGCAGGAGCCGCTTTCCTGCCGGGAGCCGCGCTCCGCCCGGGGCCGGCAGCGAGCGCGGGGTTCGGCCGCTCCAAGTTCGGCGGTGCCGTGGCTCGGAGGCGCTTTGGAGGCGTTGATTGCATCGCTGGGTTCGGTTTGCAGCGGGTGTACGCTAAGGGTTACGGTGTTCTTCCTGAGCGGCACGGTTCTCGGTGCCGGTAGGGATGATAAAGGTTCGTTTCGGATTGGGTTTTGTAGTCGGATATATATTTTTTTGGCGGGGTGTTATTTTTAGAAGGGCGCGCAGTGGTTTTTACGGGTCGTAGCGCGAAGCAGCGGTTCGCATTTTAATTCTGTTGCGGTGGCTTTTATTAGCGTGAGTGTGTAGTGTTTGTTTTGGGGGGCTTGGGGAAGCGTCCTGTCGTTCATAGCAGCGGGTTTTTAATCTTTATAATTGCATGTGTGTTTATCGTCTTCCAGGGCTTTTATTTGTTTGGTTTGTTTGATTGTAGTGTATGTTTTACGGTTACGGGTAATTTGGGGAACATTGTTTATGGTTACGTTTGTCTTTAGTCTTTGTATTTGTTTCTAGGTGGTATTTTTATTTTGATAGCTTGAGGCACTATGGGTTTATTCAGTGGGGAATAATTTTTTTGTTGCAGATTTATCTGGTTTTTGGTATTATTCTTGTTGTTGGTTTCTTTATTTTCCTTTTTTGTTGTTGTTGTTGTCTTTTAATGTATTTGCGTATTGTTTATCAGGGTTTTTTTTGGGAACATGGGTATTTATATGGTGGGTTTTTAAAGTATTTATTTATTTGGGTAGTTAATTTCTTAGTTTTTAGTGGTTGAGATGTTTTTCCATTTTGTTAATTAGTTCAGGTTTTAAAGTTATTTTTACAGAGGATTGTTTATTCTTTGAGTTAGTGTAGAGGTAGAATTTTGTTGTTTTTTATTTTTTTTTAGTAACGTCGTTCAGGGTGAGTGGCACTGGCTTGAGTTTAGTAGATTGGTTTGACATTTTTTTAGTACTTTTTGTAATTTGCTGTGTGTGTTTCTAGAGGATTTTCTTTTATTTTGGTTCCATTTTTCTGTCGTGATGAGAATTGTTATTGAAAAGAGTGTTCTTTGTTTTTTTGCTGACACTTGTTTGGCTGTTGGAGGTCTCTTGATGTTTTTGGAAGATATTGGGGGGAATTTGATGCTGTTTGTTCTGTCATTTCATTTAGGAATTGGATTTTAAATATGCAATTATGACTCTAACTATATTGAAACAAAAGAAATAGATGTGTAGCAATGGGAATGGGCCAATTTTATTTTTATATATTCGGTCAATTTTTAAAATTTAACATGTAACATAAGTCATTATATGTTACAATAAGTTCCTCTAATTTTCATAGAGTATTGTGTATGTTTATAGATATATGAATAGAGAATATAAATGTAAATACAACCCAAACAAAAATACAAATATATAAATGTATTGCAACTATATGCAGATATATAAAGAATTAATAATAAATTGTAAATGTAAAATAACATGAATTGTAAAGTATATAATACACGTAATACTGCATATATTTTATTAAATATATTATAGGAAATGGATATAAAATAGATATAAATATGGATGTGATGTATGTATCTATCTATCTATATCTATCATTTGTTGTATATTATGATAAATATAAATATAAAAAAAATTTAGGTAGTTTAAAATAATGGATGGTTTTGTTTTTTCTTTGCCAAAGCAGGGGTTTTCGTGTAAAAATTACAAATACAAATAATATAAAGGTAGAAATACAAGCATAGAAATATATCATAAACACATTAAAGATTTATATAAAAATTAGAAATATAAGGAAAAATAAGTTGTAGCAGTAGATATGGTAAATAATTTAAAAAATAATTCCCGTATATTTTTTGAATAAGGTGCATATTATATATAGTTATTAATATAATGCATCAATATAAACTATAAATTTATATAAAATATCAACTATCTATAAGAAGGAATAAAAGCTCTGTGTCACGTGCAGCAGTAGAAAATTTCAGGCTCCCAGGGAATAAATAGTTTTCTTTAAATCATTTTCGTTTTGGAGTTTTTTTTTTTACTCCCGGGTAGCCTGAAAGTTTCTACTGCTGTACGTGACGCAGAACTGCTGCTTTTTTATTCTAAAGGTGGAAAGGTAAACCAAGATTAGAAATACAAGAAAGGGGAAGGGAAAAGGAAAGGAAAGGAAAGGAAGCAGGAGAGCAAGAAGGAAGGGAAGTGGTGAAAAAAAAAAACCGAGTGAAAAAAGTAAAAAGAGTTGGAGGGAAAAAGAGAGGGCATTCGGGAGGAGCGGTGCTGCCTCAGGTCCTTCCCCGCCGTGGGGCGAAGGACCCGTTTGATGCCCAGGTGGGACTGCAGCTCCCGGTGGCTCCCGGGGGACGGAGCTGTGGCTGTCAGCCCGAGACTACAACTCCCGGCAGGCCGTGCTGCCGGCGCGGCGTGTGACGCAACGGCCGACGCGGCACATGAGTGGCTGGCGTGCCAGGCGGTCGCGCGGGGCTGTGCGCGGGCAGCTGCCGGCGCCTCTCCCGCGCGGGACGGCGACGCTGGAGGGGCGCAGCCTCCGTCTGGCCGCCCGCCCGGAGCTGAGCAGCGCGGAAGGAGCGTCCGCCCGGTTCCTCGGCCTCCCTCAGCGGTGCCGGGGGCGGGGGCGCTGCCGCCCGCCGATGGCGGAGGGCGAGGCGGTGCTTTGCTGCCGCGGGCCGGGAGCTGCGGGAGCCGCCCCGGGCGAGCGGCGCCGGGCGCTCCCGTGGTCCCGGTGGGGCGGCCGCCCTCGGGCTGGCGGAGGCGCCGGAGGAGCCCCCGAGCTGCAGCCGTCTCCCTCGGGCTGCTGCCGGTGCTGCGGGCGGAGGCGGCTCCGCCGCGTGTTGGGCGCTGCGAGCAGGGAGCGCTGCGGTATCGCCGGCATGGCGGGGCTGCTGCCTGCGTTAGTGCTCGTGGCTCTTTGTGCCGTGACAGCGGATGGAGCGGCGCTGGGCGGTAAAGCCAGAGATGGCCGGGAGAATGCCCAGCGCAGGGAGCAGGCGGGCTGTATGCTTCGGATGGCACAGGTGCGAGCTGCAAAGCCACCCCCCCTTCCGCCCCTGCCCTCCCGAGCCCCAGGGAAAATGCTTTCCAGCATTGTCGAGCTTCTGAGAGACAAAACTTGTGATTTGACACTAGCATCCAGAAAAGGTTTCTGTCTAGATTAGCAAATGCCTAAATTGTTCTTGGTTACATCCCATGACCGGTTTTAGGCAGTGACTTCATACTGCTTTTAGGGTTTTCTTGTACACTGGTGAGAAAATAGGCAGGTCTGATAGTGGTTTCACTTTTTTTCTACTTCACGTTCCATAAGATTCTTTTATCCAAGCGATTGTTTTAAAATTCTACTGTAAGCGTTTGTGGTTCACTTTTTTTTTCTTTGCAGAACCCGGGCCTTTTTTTTTTTTCTCTAAATCGGGAGTAAATATAGCTGAGTAAAATTTCCTTGGTTATCTTCCTTCTTTTTAAACTTAATTGTTTTTATTAATAATTCTATTTGAATATGCAGAAAAAGTGGGTATGTCCTGTAATCTATGCTAGCTTTTCTCGTTTACAGGGTACTCACAAAATATGTCTCCCTTAGTGTCCCACAGAAACATTCTGGGTGAAATCTGAATTAAGGTATGTGTTTTCAAATAAGTAATCAGTTTAGATATTTGCCTGTGTACCTTTTCCTGTAATTCAGAGCTTGTGTTCTGTGGGTTTTATGATAAACCTGTAAAACATGTAAGAATGGTTTTGCAAGTCTGAATCGTTGAAGGCAGCAATAAGTGGATTTAAAGCCTGTTCTTGAGCAGACAAAGGGGAAAAGTGTGACTCTGATGCTGAACTTGTTATTTTTCATTTGACTTGCCTTTAATTATTGAAGAAGAGAGAGAACTAGGAAAAGAAATAGAATTGATTATTGAGCACTCCTAAAAAGCTCACCATGATTCTGTGTAGAGCCAAAGTGAAGGATGATGGAACAGAGCTCTGTGCATTAGAAGGAAATAAACCTGATGTCCACACAGAGTCTTACTAATTTCTGTTTTTAAAATGCAAAATAAGTTTAGGAAGTGTTGGAAGTTAGTATTTTGGGAAAGAAATGGCAGTTCCACAAAACATTCCATTCCATTTAAGAGAGGCCCTTGGACTGATTCATGTTGTAACTGCTGTCACGGCAATCAGTTGGTGGTTCAGCCTTGAAACATGCAATTGGCCTTCTATAAAGCACTGTTTTGTTTGCCTTTCAGTGCTATGAGTCTTGATAAATTGGAGAAGTGCCCAAGAGAAATTCATCATCCTGAGATACAAAAGGTAGGAAGTGACTTTTTTTGGTTTGGTTCTTTTTCTTTATTGTTTTCCGGAAATAGAAGTAATTAAGTATAGATACTACTGGTTTGTTTCTTCCAGTAGCTGATAATACTAATACCAACAATAATAATAATAAGAGTAAAGTAATACTACTTCAACTGTCTTTATTTATCCATTGGACTGGCCATTTTAAATCTAAACTTCTAAACACAAATCAAACCATCATCCTTGTAGAATCTTTAATAGGAGTGGGCTAAAGATCCTGGTTTTGCTTACAGGATTTATTGGTTCATGAAGAGCAAGAGGTAAGTACAAGCCTAACTACCCTCTAGCTCACAGACCTGCCCGGTGAATAGAGCTTTGTTTTTTTGATGGGCTTGTGATGACTTTGAAATCAATTGCTCATTCATTACAGTAAAAAAAAAAAAATTGTTTTGAACATGACAGCAAAAATAACTTTAAGCACAACTTAATAATAATAGATCACCAATTTTAGTTAATAATTTTATGCTATACTCTTGGGTGAGGGAAGACTCGGACACTCAATATGAGATCAGCAAGCTATGTTTATTGCAGAGAGTATCAGACACTTATATAGCACATAATAAGCTTATGAATATTCTGTAAGCCAAGCGATCTATCGGTTAAACTATACCATCAACTCTTCCTCATTCCTTTGGGCCTACATTCCCTATTTCCCACGTCTCTCTGTCTACTTGTTATCCTACCCAGCTAGGCCCAGGCACACGCTGTCTTGCAGGTGCAAAACTCAAAAATACCTGTGTTCGGTACTTTCCCAGCTCCTGGTCGGCTAACGAGCGAATGTCTGCGTGACCTCTGTCATGGAGCCATTTCTCCACATTATACTATCAAAGTTTAAAGGTAAATTATTATATATTAGGAGATGGTATAAAGTGTATGTTGTAATG
Organism: Melospiza georgiana; assembly: GCF_028018845.1. Taxonomy (NCBI): domain Eukaryota; kingdom Metazoa; phylum Chordata; class Aves; order Passeriformes; family Passerellidae; genus Melospiza; species Melospiza georgiana. The sequence goes on from NC_080434.1 coordinate 74,149,317, forward strand.
TGTAGGATATATACAAAGATACATACTTGAAAGTCCGTAGAGGAAACAAATTTTTATGCCTTCTGTTTGACTGTTTGTCATATATTTGGTTTTATTTCCCAGGGATCAGTGAATTTTAACTCTGGAGTCCTCTATGCTAAGGATGCTCAGCTTACAGATGATGAAATGTTCAGTAATGGTGAGTTTTTCACCTTCTCCTTCATTGTTTTGCTCATCTGAATAAAAAAAAAAAAAAGGCAAGATTAAAGAAAAAGCAATAGTTTTATTATTTTTACCCTGTTATGTCTGTTTCCTCAGTATTTGCTGGAGCTGTGCTTACCCAAGGTTTGGGTAAAACAAGCTTTGGGTTCCTTCTGTCCCACTGGGAGTTGCCCAATTCAGTTCCATCTGGTGAAATTGAACCTGAGACCTTACAGAACCAGCTCCAGCTACGTGAGAGCCATTTGCAGTTCTCTCCAGACACCTGGAGAATGGGTGACGTTTCTGAGGATCCGGCGAGCGTGCTTCTGTCAAAACTCAGTCTGTGAAATTTCTGGGGAAAACCCTTCTGTGTCCTGAAGGGTTCAAACTCTGGTGAGGATCCAGTTATCAGGTGCTCACCTGGATGGTTCCAGCTGCCAAAGGTAACACTTGTACTCTTGCCCTGTAGTTTACATCTATTGTATTTTTGTTATTTTGCAGGATTTTTTGTCTTTGCAAAATATTGTGCATTTCACTCTTTGGAACCTCTCAGATGGTTCTTTGGTGCAGCACCACCCCATGTGACACTTGGCTGCTGTCCTGAAGGGGTTGGTCGCTAGAATTGTAAATCCTGGAGAGTTTTTAAGTCTTCTGTCCCCAGGGAGGTGTCGTGCTTTGTTTACTTTTGTTCTGTTGGTTAGGCGCTGCCTCTCGTTGCAAGTATGAATTTCAAACTGCCCTGTTCTTATTTTAACTTTTTTCCTGGTTCTCTCCGTCCGGCAGGGAAAGACTCTCGTATCCTTGTCGTCGGGCTCGGTGCTGTCCAAGAAGATACAGAGACTAAAAAAATCATAAGAAGCAAAATATGACTGCAGGGAAAAGAAGCTGGAGAGAACAGAAGGTGATATTGTTATCCTTACCCTGTATTAGAGACATCCGCTGTGCTTTGATGCTGGCAGCTGCCAGGGGCTTGTTAGCTCTTTGTAGGCAAGTGTAGGTGTTCACTTGTAGTTTTTATCTCTGTTCAAGTCAATTCAAACTTTGCTAAGCTTACATTTGAAAATTACTCTCTAGAACAGTCCAGCATGACATGCTGGATGTCGTCTCCCAGAGGGACCCAAAACTGCCATAAATTTCACAGGGAGGGATGGGTGTAGAATACTAAAATCGTTCAAGGTTTTCATTTTTATAGGTATTGGCAAAGCAAAGGAATTTATCTCTAAATTCATTTGGAAAGAAACCCTCTCTCTATCCACTTATTTGTATACAGGAATGTAGGAAACTCTGACTAGAGATGGGTAATAGCTTTGAAAATAAAGACATAAGTTTTATCTAGGAATGAACCAATCAAGTGCCCTGAAAGCATGAGAACAGCTGCAGGGGCTGAAGGGAACAGAAAGGGTTCTATCTCATGAACAGAGGTACTTTTTCCTTACAGGTGCTTGTGCTGTAGTTTGGGTTCTGCTTCCTAACATTTCTAGTGTGACAGGGTTTACCATAGAGACAATCTGCCAGGAGGTAGCGCTTTGGGGGGTATGGCAGTCCTGGGTGTGTATTCTGAACTCCTTCAGAATGTTAGGTTTGGAGTATTTCTTATCTCAGGAAAACAGCAGTCTTTTGCATCTGCATATCAGCTGTTGAAATTTTGGGTTCAATTTCTTGAATCACAAATGTCATAGGATTCCTCCCAGATGGCAGCTGTCATGAAGTATGGCTCTTCTTGGTCTTGGGTTTCAGGGGCTGTTTCCAAAGTGACCTACAGACATTGGAATGAAATCATTATTTACTGTGTAAAAGAATCACTCTCCAAAGCATCAGCCAAGGTCTAAATGTGCCATTCTGCCTTTTAAAAGTACCAACATCACAGGATTTTTTTCAGATTAAAGCTTCCATGGAGTCGGATCTCTCAAGCCTGGCCCTTGAGAATTGTGGGCCTCCTGTGAACTGGTCTTGCCAGAAGGGCTTGCTGAGTTTTCCATTGTGTGGAAAAGAGATCCCATTTGCAGCCTGAAGCCTCGTGTTTCCTGTAGGATTTCCACTCCTAGAATTGCACACTTTGAAGGATTTCTTATAGCAGAAGTTTTTTGGGAACTAGGACTCTGGCTGGATTTGGGTCTCTGGACTCTCAGGTGAAGTGACCTTGAGACACTAGGGCATGCAGATTTCCTTGCTGTTGAAAAGAGCTATTGTACGCACCCAGGAGCCATGGTCTGAATGGGGGTGTCACCTCTTAAATTTGCAAATGTCACAGGATTTCTTCTAAATGAATGGTGCTAAGAACATAAGGTCTGGCTGGCTTTCGACTTAGAGGCGCCTCCTCTAAATTGGTCTTCAGACGCTAGGTTGGAAAGTGTTCCTACATATGCCAAATAGCCCTTGCTATGCAATTAATAAGCTTCAAATTACCATGGAGTTGCTGCCCCTGCAAAGATTTTGGCAGAGCCTGGTTGTGGTGCCCCACTCCACTCCACCACCCTTAGCAGGTCCTTATGGTTGCATGGGGAATCATCGTGGAGCATGCTAACCCAGCTCCATCCTGGGAACAGCACCTGTATTTTACCCTAAAATTTCTGTCCCATTATAGCTCCTGTTAGGATACAAATGTAACTTCTCGGTTTCCACTGATTTTACCCCCAGTCATCTTTCCATACAGACATTGCTCTACTCCCCAGAGGATTATTGTGAGCAGATGTGAGCTCTGCTGTCCCTTTGGACTGACAAAGACAGAGGTTTTGTCCCAAGTTGCTTTTGAACCTGTCCTGCACCTGTTATGAGTCCTCAGTCTCCTGCAATTTTGTGGGTCAGTCACATGTAAAACAGCACAGCTGGCTGGCATGCTTTGCTCATGAGGGGAGAGAAGAGAAGAATCCCTCTGCTCACACCAGACCTGCAGCTGCCAAACCTCACCAAAGCACCTGAGGAGCCCCCAGGGACTGATGGTACAGAAGGGAGGTGATGGAGGACAGCACAGCAGGCAGCCTGCCCTCCATCTGGGTGTGAAGAAGGCAGGGCTGGGAACTGTCAGCAACATCCCAGCAGGTCTGGCTGATGGTGCCACCCTGAGGGCTTCCCCTGCCTTTGGGCAGTCCCAGCTGCTGCAGCTCACTTGACAGACTCATTGTCTATACTGTGCTTGGCTGCACTGGAGATGATGAAGCCGAGGACAGCAATGGTTGCCTTCACATCCCCTGACTGCAGATGGGAAGGAGGGCGAGCTCTGTCACCTTGGGAAGGCGTCTGCAGAGTCACTGCTGCCCGTCTCTGGAGCGTGGCTCCATCGGGGGATCGTGGTAAGGACAGCAGTGCTCACCTAACTCTGCACCTGAGGACAGCTTCAGGACCTTGTTATACTGTGGGAGAGCAGAGCTTCACAGTAAACACCAGCTAACACACTGACTGCCAGTGTTAACACTAACAGTTCTTACCTAAATATTAATACTAGTAACACTTACTATGCGTATTATTAATCCTAGTAGAGGCTGGTAGCGTTCTTTAGGCTGAGGCTTGCATGAAGAATACAAAATTAATTAACGTTGCTGATTATGCTATTGTGTTGAAATACTTGGCCTCCACTGCGGTAGCCCCACGCTTACCTCAATGGCCTGCCCCAGCAGGTCCCAAAACACCTGGATGCAGATCAGCTTAAGCTTCACTGATGTGATAAACAGAGTTCACTCTTTATAATTTTTAAAATTTTAATAAAGGATAAAAGGACAAAATAATCCAGCACTGGGATGCTTTTAGCACACAGCCAAAGAGCACAGAGGTAGCTTAAAAACATGTTCACTATATACTGTTACATTGCTGAGGTTACAGGCATATTCATTAACTTACACATTATTCAAACATTCCTTTGACTTTTTGATGTTCCAGGAACTCTCTTGTTTGGTTTTAACCTCTGACTTGTCTGCAGAACGTTCTGTAAATTAGGTCTACATATTTTATTTCTTCCTGTAGTTTTATCCTGTTGCTTCACACTCCCTGATAACACTGGTAAGAGTCGATAAATCCTTCCTGGATGCTTAAGCTCTTTTTGTGTCACTATTATCTTATCACTTGGTAGGGGCAGTCTGCAGTTATAAGAAGCAGAATAATTGCTTTACACCATTTTCTGAGTTAGTTACATAGAAGTATTTTAGTTTCTATTTTAACATTTTGCTAAAGCCTACCATATATTTATCATGCTACTATTCATATGAAATATACAGTGCATACATAAACTGGCATATTACACTATACAAAGCAGTTCAAAGTAAGAATAAGTTTTACCACATCAAAATACTTGTAATGCAAAAAGCTAATCTATGAATGTGAAAGCCAGTATTGTTTTATCATCTATAACATCCGACGACGAGGGTGAGCAGCGGGCCCGCAGCAGGCGGAGGGCGGGCAGGGGGACGCGGGCACTTAACTTTGGCCAGGGTGCTGATCTCGGCCAGGCGGGGCAGGCCAAGTCCCCGCAGAAGCGCTGCACGCCCTCCCCGCTCCCGAGCCCTCTCCTCACCAAATCGCCGCCGCTCCCTAGTCCGCCCTGCTGTCGCAAAGACGACCCGGAACCCCTCCCGGGCTACACTCCTCTCCGCCTCCTGCCCCGAGTGCCGTTGGGGCGCTCCGGTAGGGGCTCTGCGGGGGTCCTTTCGCCAGGACCTGGGCACGGGAGAAGGGGACGGGGGTTGCCGCCGCCGCCGCCGCCGCCGCCGCCGCCGCCGCCGCCGCCGCCGCCGCCGCCGCCGCCGCCGCCGCCGCCGCCGCCGCCGCCGCCGCCGCCGCCGCCGCCGCCGCCGCCGCCGCCGCCGCCGCCGCCGCCGCCGCCGCCGCCGCCGCCGCCGCCGCCGCCGCCTGCGAGCCCTTCGGGCAGGCCGAGCTCCGCCCCACGCTCCCACGGGCCGCAGCCTGACGGCTCCTAAGCCTGCCAATCACGGCCCGCCTTTCTCCGTCCGCCCTGTCCAATCACAGCCGCCCTTTCAAACCGGAGGCGGTCCCGCCAATCTCAGCCCGCTCAGTCGCGGCTCGCCGCCTCAGACTGGCCCCGCTCGCCCGTACGCCTGAGGCGCCGCTCCCGCCACCGCCGCTTTGGGAGCCGGCGGAGCAGCGTCCCCGCTGCCGCTGCCTCGGTAGGCGCTGTTGCGGACGGGAAGGGCGGCCGGGAGCTTCCAGTTCAGGTCCTGGTCGGGATCAGGTTCTGGTCCAGGGAAACGGGCAGGCGGCGGGGAGCGGGCGGACGCGGCCGCAGCAATGGCGGCGGCTGGAGCAGCGCTTGAGGGGACCGCGGGGAGTCGCGGATCCGAGCGCGGCGGGAATGGGCGGGCTGGGATTGGTGGAGCCGGCAGGCGCTGCTTCGGGTTGTGATTGGCTGGCTGTCCGCCCGTGGGGCATAAATAGCGGGCGTTGGGGCGGCAGTGGCGTCAGTTCGGCGGTGAAGCTGGGAGCGACGGGAGCTGCGGATGCGCGGTCCGAGGAGCGGCGCTGCGCCATGACGGGACCCCCGCGGCAGCTGATCCGGGGAGCGCCGGTGAGCACGGGCGCGACGCCTGCGGTAGTATCTGGGGCCGGCCGTGTCCAGTTCTTTCTGCCGCGCCCTGCGTGGCTCGGGTAGCCGGCGGCTTGTGTGGGGCCTGGAGTGGCGCGGTGGGGGGGGGCGCCGCCTGCTGTCACTGGGGGCTGGGAAGTAGCTGCTTCGCGGTTTCTGGATTTAAAGAAATGTTTAGAATACGAGGAATAAAGCTTGCTTTTTGTATTTTTATTACTTTATTTTCTTTTTACTTGTAATGTTTTTTTTCTTAATTGTGTTATTTTAGTATTGCCTGTTTTAATACATCTTTTTGGTTTGATTTGTTTTCTTTACTAGATATCTCATGTTAATTCGGTAAGGGTTGTGGGACTGGGGCTGAAACACCAGTTGTGAGAGCAGTGGGGACATGAAACCCCAGGGCGTGGAATAATGATTTTGGCATGAGTCAGGCCCAAAACAATGTGGAGGGGTGGAAATGCTGAGGCTAGATAAATGCCATGGGAGGAAGGCATGGAGCTGCAGCACAGGGCCTGCAGGTTATGCCTGGGGGTTCCTAGCCCCTGCCCTATGCTACCAACGAGGGGCTGAGGGTGTGGGGACTCAGAGGGTTCTAGGGCTCAAGAACCAGCCCAAGAGTGCCTTTTGGGATGGGGGGGCAGGAGTCCAGTGGCTGTTCCCAGCCCCCGGAGCTGCCTGAGGGGAGGTGAGGGGGCCTTTGTGCAGGTGCTGGGCTGAGAGCCAGGGTGAGGGGGAGGGTGGATGTTGAGCTTCAGGCTTCCAGTGTCCCCAGAGTTGGGATGCCACTTAGGGTTGCCACTTAGGGCTGGGTGGGTGGATGGGACAGCTTCTAGAGATACTGAAATTGTAATGATGGCAGTAACTGATTTGTGGCCTTATCAACAGCCCCAAGGTGCAGTGAGAAGCATGAGCAGCTTTTAGCTGCAGCCAGTAGGAAGCTGAGGAGCTGGAGCTGAGGCAGCAGAGCTGGAGGAGACAGAAATATGGTAGGGTTTGATGTAAAACCTCTGTGGGGCTGGGATAGGGATTGTGGAGTGGGGAGGTGAACTGCATGGTTGGAATTGAAATTGCTGTGAGGGCTGTGATCTGAGCTCAAGAACTAGAGCTAAAACAAAGATCCTGTCCTGAGAAGCACAAGTAGTATCGTGTGGCACTACTGTGAAGATGTTGAGCAGGAAGTGCAAGAGAAGAGCTGGCAGTTAAATAAAGCTTGTGGGACTGGAGTTGAAATCACTGGGGACGGGGTGGGGACTGCAGTGCTGCAGAAACAGTCATTGCTGCAAGGGATACACACTGTGGATCTCAGGACTAAACGCGGAATGGGACACAGAGCTGGAAGAAGAGAGCTGGCAGTAAAATAAAGCTTGTGGGTCAAGAACTGAAAGGGCTGGAATCACCGGGTCTGGTCTTATCATTGTGGGACTGGGATCGGGTCTGCACACAACACGGGAACTATAGGGCTGGCACAAAGACGATAAAATAAAGCTTGTGGGTCAAGAGCTGAAATCACTGGGCCTGGTCTTAATCACTGTGGGACTGGCATTGCAGCTTAACACATGACATCAACCTTAGGGCTGGTAAAGGCAGTGTATTGTTCTTGCGCCGAGGTCACTGTAGGCCTGTGACATGGAGGCAGGGGCTGGGTATTGCCGCTAATAGTAGAACAGGATGTGTGGAGTGGGGAAAGGGGGCGGCAAGCTCGCGCCTGAAAACCCCGTCGATGCTAGAATATTGCCTGTGCCTGTGATGGCACCTCTTGGGGTGCGGCTGAAATCTCTGTGGGGCTGGGAAGTGGACTGTGGGGCTGGCAATTTGAATGAAAATGGCAAAGGCACTAGACCTGTGAACGGGGCCGTGGGCATCCAGGATGACTTATGCAGGGGTGTGCAAAGTGACTGGGGACTGCTCGGTGGGAGCTAAAATCACTGCAGGGCTAGCATATGGATGGTGGGGTGGGCTTCCAGAGGCTCGTGCCAGAGCTGAATTGTTGCCCAGCTGGAGCCAAGAGCCAGATGCTGCCATTTGAAGCTGGAGAAACACAGAGCTGGAGCTGGAAGAAGAGAGCTGGCAGTAAAATAAAGCTTGTGGGTCAAGAGCTGAAATCACTGGGCCTGGTCTTAATCACTGTGGGACTGGCATTGCAGCTTAACACATGGCAGCAACCTTAGGGCTGGTAAAGGCAGTGTATTGTTCTTGCGCCGAGGTCACTGTAGGCCTGTGACATGGATGCAGGGGCTGGGTATTGCCGCTAATAGTAGAACAGGATGTGTGGAGTGGGGAAAGGGGGCGGCAAGCTCGCGCCTGAAAACCCCGTCGATGCTAGAATATTGCCTGCGCCTGTGATGGCACCTCTTGGGGTGCGGCTGAAATCTCTGTGGGGCTGGGAAGTGGACTGCGGGGCTGGCAATTTGAATGAAAATGGCAAAGGCACTAGACCTGTGAACGGGGCCGTGGGCATCCAGGACGACTTATGCAGGGGTGTGCAAAGTGACTGGGGACTGCTCGGTGGGAGCTAAAATCACTGCAGGGCTAGCATATGGATGGTGGGGTGGGCTTCCAGAGGCTCGTGCCAGAGCTGAATTGTTGCCCAGCTGGAGCCAAGAGCCAGATGCTGCCATTTGAAGCTGGAGAAACACAGAGCTGGAGCTGGAAGAAGAGAGCTGGCAGTAAAATAAAGCTTGTGGGTCAAGAGCTGAAATCACTGGGCCTGGTCTTAATCACTGTGGGACTGGCATTGCAGCTTAACACATGGCAGCAACCTTAGGGCTGGTAAAGGCAGTGTATTGTTCTTGCGCCGAGGTCACTGTAGGCCTGTGACATGGAGGCAGGGGCTGGGTATTGCCGCTAATAGTAGAACAGGATGTGTGGAGTGGGGAAAGGGGGCGGCAAGCTTGCGCCTGAAAACCCCGTCGATGCTAGAATATTGCCTGCGCCTGTGATGGCACCTCTTGGGGTGCGGCTGAAATCTCTGTGGGGCTGGGAAGTGGACTGCGGGGCTGGCAATTTGAATGAAAATGGCAAAGGCACTAGACCTGTGAACGGGGCCGTGGGCATCCAGGGCGACTTATGCAGGGGTGTGCAAAGTGACTGGGGACTGCTCGGTGGGAGCTAAAATCACTGCAGGGCTAGCATATGGATGGTGGGGTGGGCTTCCAGAGGCTCGTGCCAGAGCTGAATTGTTGCCCAGCTGGAGCCAAGAGCCAGATGCTGCCATTTGAAGCTGGAGAAACACAGAGCTGGAGCTGGAAGAAGAGAGCTGGCAGTAAAATAAAGCTTGTGGGTCAAGAGCTGAAATCACTGGGCCTGGTCTTAATCACTGTGGGACTGGCATTGCAGCTTAACACATGGCAGCAACCTTAGGGCTGGTAAAGGCAGTGTATTGTTCTTGCGCCGAGGTCACTGTAGGCCTGTGACATGGAGGCAGGGGCTGGGTATTGCCGCTAATAGTAGAACAGGATGTGTGGAGTGGGGAAAGGGGGCGGCAAGCTCGCGCCTGAAAACCCCGTCGATGCTAGAATATTGCCTGCGCCTGTGATGGCACCTCTTGGGGTGCGGCTGAAATCTCTGTGGGGCTGGGAAGTGGACTGCGGGGCTGGCAATTTGAATGAAAATGGCAAAGGCACTAGACCTGTGAACGGGGCCGTGGGCATCCAGGATGACTTATGCAGGGGTGTGCAAAGTGACTGGGGACTGCTCGGTGGGAGCTAAAATCACTGCAGGGCTAGCATATGGATGGTGGGGTGGGCTTCCAGAGGCTCGTGCCAGAGCTGAATTGTTGCCCAGCTGGAGCCAAGAGCCAGATGCTGCCATTTGAAGCTGGAGAAACACAGAGCTGGAGCTGGAAGAAGAGAGCTGGCAGTAAAATAAAGCTTGTGGGTCAAGAGCTGAAATCACTGGGCCTGGTCTTAATCACTGTGGGACTGGCATTGCAGCTTAACACATGACAGCAACCTTAGGGCTGGTAAAGGCAGTGTATTGTTCTTGCGCCGAGGTCACTGTAGGCCTGTGACATGGATGCAGGGGCTGGGTATTGCCGCTAATAGTAGAACAGGATGTGTGGAGTGGGGAAAGGGGGCGGCAAGCTCGCGCCTGAAAACCCCGTCGATGCTAGAATATTGCCTGCGCCTGTGATGGCACCTCTTGGGGTGCGGCTGAAATCTCTGTGGGGCCGGGAAGTGGACTGCGGGGCTGGCAATTTGAATGAAAATGGCAAAGGCACTAGACCTGTGAACGGGGCCGTGGGCATCCAGGACGACTTATGCAGGGGTGTGCAAAGTGACTGGGGACTGCTCGGTGGGAGCTAAAATCACTGCAGGGCTAGCGTATGGATGGTGGGGTGGGCTTCCAGAGGCTCGTGCCAGAGCTGAATTGTTGCCCAGCTGGAGCCAAGAGCCAGATGCTGCCATTTGAAGCTGGAGAAACACAGAGCTGGAGCTGGAAGAAGAGAGCTGGCAGTAAAATAAAGCTTGTGGGTCAAGAGCTGAAATCACTGGGCCTGGTCTTAATCACTGTGGGACTGGCATTGCAGCTTAACACATGACAGCAACCTTAGGGCTGGTAAAGGCAGTGTATTGTTCTTGCGCCGAGGTCACTGTAGGCCTGTGACATGGATGCAGGGGCTGGGTATTGCCGCTAATAGTAGAACAGGATGTGTGGAGTGGGGAAAGGGGGCGGCAAGCTCGCGCCTGAAAACCCCGTCGATGCTAGAATATTGCCTGCGCCTGTGATGGCACCTCTTGGGGTGCGGCTGAAATCTCTGTGGGGCCGGGAAGTGGACTGCGGGGCTGGCAATTTGAATGAAAATGGCAAAGGCACTAGACCTGTGAACGGGGCCGTGGGCATCCAGGACGACTTATGCAGGGGTGTGCAAAGTGACTGGGGACTGCTCGGTGGGAGCTAAAATCACTGCAGGGCTAGCGTATGGATGGTGGGGTGGGCTTCCAGAGGCTCGTGCCAGAGCTGAATTGTTGCCCAGCTGGAGCCAAGAGCCAGATGCTGCCATTTGAAGCTGGAGAAACACAGAGCTGGAGCTGGAAGAAGAGAGCTGGCAGTAAAATAAAGCTTGTGGGTCAAGAGCTGAAATCACTGGGCCTGGTCTTAATCACTGTGGGACTGGCATTGCAGCTTAACACATGACAGCAACCTTAGGGCTGGTAAAGGCAGTGTATTGTTCTTGCGCCGAGGTCACTGTAGGCCTGTGACATGGATGCAGGGGCTGGGTATTGCCGCTAATAGTAGAACAGGATGTGTGGAGTGGGGAAAGGGGGCGGCAAGCTCGCGCCTGAAAACCCCGTCGATGCTAGAATATTGCCTGCGCCTGTGATGGCACCTCTTGGGGTGCGGCTGAAATCTCTGTGGGGCCGGGAAGTGGACTGCGGGGCTGGCAATTTGAATGAAAATGGCAAAGGCACTAGACCTGTGAACGGGGCCGTGGGCATCCAGGACGACTTATGCAGGGGTGTGCAAAGTGACTGGGGACTGCTCGGTGGGAGCTAAAATCACTGCAGGGCTAGCGTATGGATGGTGGGGTGGGCTTCCAGAGGCTCGTGCCAGAGCTGAATTGTTGCCCAGCTGGAGCCAAGAGCCAGATGCTGCCATTTGAAGCTGGAGAAACACAGAGCTGGAGCTGGAAGAAGAGAGCTGGCAGTAAAATAAAGCTTGTGGGTCAAGAGCTGAAATCACTGGGCCTGGTCTTAATCACTGTGGGACTGGCATTGCAGCTTAACACATGACAGCAACCTTAGGGCTGGTAAAGGCAGTGTATTGTTCTTGCGCCGAGGTCACTGTAGGCCTGTGACATGGATGCAGGGGCTGGGTATTGCCGCTAATAGTAGAACAGGATGTGTGGAGTGGGGAAAGGGGGCGGCAAGCTCGCGCCTGAAAACCCCGTCGATGCTAGAATATTGCCTGCGCCTGTGATGGCACCTCTTGGGGTGCGGCTGAAATCTCTGTGGGGCTGGGAAGTGGACTGCGGGGCTGGCAATTTGAATGAAAATGGCAAAGGCACTAGACCTGTGAACGGGGCCGTGGGCATCCAGGACGACTTATGCAGGGGTGTGCAAAGTGACTGGGGACTGCTCGGTGGGAGCTAAAATCACTGCAGGGCTAGCGTATGGATGGTGGGGTGGGCTTCCAGAGGCTCGTGCCAGAGCTGAATTGTTGCCCAGCTGGAGCCAAGAGCCAGATGCTGCCATTTGAAGCTGGAGAAACACAGAGCTGGAGCTGGAAGAAGAGAGCTGGCAGTAAAATAAAGCTTGTGGGTCAAGAGCTGAAATCACTGGGCCTGGTCTTAATCACTGTGGGACTGGCATTGCAGCTTAACACATGACAGCAACCTTAGGGCTGGTAAAGGCAGTGTATTGTTCTTGCGCCGAGGTCACTGTAGGCCTGTGACATGGATGCAGGGGCTGGGTATTGCCGCTAATAGTAGAACAGGATGTGTGGAGTGGGGAAAGGGGGCGGCAAGCTCGCGCCTGAAAACCCCGTCGATGCTAGAATATTGCCTGCGCCTGTGATGGCACCTCTTGGGGTGCGGCTGAAATCTCTGTGGGGCTGGGAAGTGGACTGCGGGGCTGGCAATCTGAATGAAAATGGCAAAGGCACTAGACCTGTGAACGGGGCCGTGGGCATCCAGGACGACTTATGCAGGGGTGTGCAAAGTGACTGGGGACTGCTCGGTGGGAGCTAAAATCACTGCAGGGCTAGCGTATGGATGGTGGGGTGGGCTTCCAGAGGCTCGTGCCAGAGCTGAATTGTTGCCCAGCTGGAGCCAAGAGCCAGATGCTGCCATTTGAAGCTGGAGAAACACAGAGCTGGAGCTGGAAGAAGAGAGCTGGCAGTAAAATAAAGCTTGTGGGTCAAGAGCTGAAATCACTGGGCCTGGTCTTAATCACTGTGGGACTGGCATTGCAGCTTAACACATGACAGCAACCTTAGGGCTGGTAAAGGCAGTGTATTGTTCTTGCGCCGAGGTCACTGTAGGCCTGTGACATGGATGCAGGGGCTGGGTATTGCCGCTAATAGTAGAACAGGATGTGTGGAGTGGGGAAAGGGGGCGGCAAGCTCGCGCCTGAAAACCCCGTCGATGCTAGAATATTGCCTGCGCCTGTGATGGCACCTCTTGGGGTGCGGCTGAAATCTCTGTGGGGCCGGGAAGTGGACTGCGGGGCTGGCAATTTGAATGAAAATGGCAAAGGCACTAGACCTGTGAACGGGGCCGTGGGCATCCAGGACGACTTATGCAGGGGTGTGCAAAGTGACTGGGGACTGCTCGGTGGGAGCTAAAATCACTGCAGGGCTAGCGTATGGATGGTGGGGTGGGCTTCCAGAGGCTCGTGCCAGAGCTGAATTGTTGCCCAGCTGGAGCCAAGAGCCAGATGCTGCCATTTGAAGCTGGAGAAACACAGAGCTGGAGCTGGAAGAAGAGAGCTGGCAGTAAAATAAAGCTTGTGGGTCAAGAGCTGAAATCACTGGGCCTGGTCTTAATCACTGTGGGACTGGCATTGCAGCTTAACACATGACAGCAACCTTAGGGCTGGTAAAGGCAGTGTATTGTTCTTGCGCCGAGATCACTGTAGGCCTGTGACATGGACGCAGGGGCTGGGTATTGCCGCTAATAGTAGAACAGGATGTGTGGAGTGGGGAAAGGGGGCGGCAAGCTCGCGCCTGAAAACCCCGTCGATGCTAGAATATTGCCTGCGCCTGTGATGGCACCTCTTGGGGTGCGGCTGAAATCTCTGTGGGGCTGGGAAGTGGACTGCGGGGCTGGCAATTTGAATGAAAATGGCAAAGGCACTAGACCTGTGAACGGGGCCGTGGGCATCCAGGACGACTTATGCAGGGGTGTGCAAAGTGACTGGGGACTGCTCGGTGGGAGCTAAAATCACTGCAGGGCTAGCATATGGATGGTGGGGTGGGCTTCCAGAGGCTCGTGCCAGAGCTGAATTGTTGCCAAGCTGGAGCCAAGAGCCAGATGCTGCCATTTGAAGCTGGAGAAACACAGAGCTGGAGCTGGAAGAAGAGAGCTGGCAGTAAAATAAAGCTTGTGGGTCAAGAGCTGAAATCACTGGGCCTGGTCTTAATCATTGTGGGCCTGGGATTGCAGCTTAACACATGACAGCAACCTTAGGGCTGGTAAAGGCAGTGTATTGTTCTTGCGCCGAGATCACTGTAGGCCTGTGACATGGACGCAGGGGCTGGGTATTGCCGCTAATAGTAGAACAGGATGTGTGGAGTGGGGAAAGGGGGCGGCAAGCTCGCGCCTGAAAACCCCGTCGATGCTAGAATATTGCCTGCGGCTGTGATGGCACCTCTTGGGGTGCGGCTGAAATCTCTGTGGGGCTGGGAAGTGGACTGCGGGGCTGGCAATTTGAATGAAAATGGCAAAGGCACTAGACCTGTGAACGGGGCCGTGGGCATCCAGGACGACTTATGCAGGGGTGTGCAAAGTGACTGGGGACTGCTCGGTGGGAGCTAAAATCACTGCAGGGCTAGCGTATGGATGGTGGGGTGGGCTTCCAGAGGCTTGTGCCAGAGCTGAATTGTTGCCCAGCTGGAGCCAAGAGCCAGATGCTGCCATTTGAAGCTGGAGAAACACAGAGCTGGAGCTGGAAGAAGAGAGCTGGCAGTAAAATAAAGCTTGTGGGTCAAGAGCTGAAATCACTGGGCCTGGTCTTAATCATTGTGGGCCTGGGATTGCAGCTTAACACATGACAGCAACCTTAGGGCTGGTAAAGGCAGTGTATTGTTCTTGCGCCGAGATCACTGTAGGCCTGTGACATGGACGCAGGGGCTGGGTATTGCCGCTAATAGTAGAACAGGATGTGTGGAGTGGGGAAAGGGGGCGGCAAGCTCGCGCCTGAAAACCCCGTCGATGCTAGAATATTGCCTGCGCCTGTGATGGCACCTCTTGGGGTGCGGCTGAAATCTCTGTGGGGCTGGGAAGTGGACTGCGGGGCTGGCAATTTGAATGAAAATGGCAAAGGCACTAGACCTGTGAACGGGGCCGTGGGCATCCAGGACGACTTATGCAGGGGTGTGCAAAGTGACTGGGGACTGCTCGGTGGGAGCTAAAATCACTGCAGCATATGGATGGTGGGGTGGGCTTCCAGAGGCTCGTGCCAGAGCTGAATTGTTGCCCAGCTGGAGCCAAGAGCCAGATGCTGCCATTTGAAGCTGGAGAAACACAGAGCTGGAGCTGGAAGAAGAGAGCTGGCAGTAAAATAAAGCTTGTGGGTCAAGAGCTGAAATCACTGGGCCTGGTCTTAATCACTGTGGGCCTGGGATTGCAGCTTAACACATGACAGCAACCTTAGGGCTGGTAAAGGCAGTGTATTGTTCTTGCGCCGAGATCACTGTAGGCCTGTGACATGGATGCAGGGGCTGGGTATTGCCGCTAATAGTAGAACAGGATGTGTAGAGTGGGGAAAGGGGGCGGCAAGCTCGCGCCTGAAAACCCCGTCGATGCTAGAATATTGCCTGCGGCTGTGATGGCACCTCTTGGGGTGCGGCTGAAATCTCTGTGGGGCTGGGAAGTGGACTGCGGGGCTGGCAATTTGAATGAAAATGGCAAAGGCATTTGATGGGGGTGTCAGAGCAGCACCAGGTGTGAGTGTGGGGATGATGGGGGCTCGGAGCAGCCCAGGTGTGAGTGTGAGGATGATGGGGTCTCGGAGCAGCCCAGGTGTGAGTGTGAGGATGATGAGGGGCCAGCTCCTGCCGGGGCGAGGCTGTTTTAGGGGAAGGCTTTGCCTCAGCTCCCTTTTGCATGGAGCTGCTGAGTGGAGGGGTTTATGGGGCGCTCCCGGCGCTGTCTCATGGAAGGACTGCGGGAGCTTCCCACAGGGTCTGGGGCAACACCTGGATCCGCGCTTGGGTACGTGGAGCATCGCTTAAAGGAGGTGCCGAGGGACGAATCTTTGTGCCGGGGAGCAGCAGCCGAACAGGTGAGCCTGTATGGGTTTGGGGCGGGGAATTTTGTCCTTCCCCTTTGGAATTTCATCTTGCCAGTCCCTCCCCGGATCCCCAGGAACAAAAATGGAGCTGATGAGCACAAAAGGAATTATGGAGAAGGAAGCAGCTGTTCTTCTTTTATTGTCTGCTTTTGACCTGAGGGGATCCCTCTTCACTTGTGATTTTAAGGGTGTTGATTGCAGGAAAAGCTGCCCTTTCCAGGGTGTTAGGGGTATCCTGGAGGTGACAGGGAATCCCTGCGTTCTATTCTAAGGGGAATGGGAAAAGTATTCTTGTGGTGTTATGGGTTTGATTTGAAGGCAGCCCACCCCATTTTCATCATCATAAGGTTTAAATGGAGGGGAGAGCCCTGGTGTCCCTCCTTTTCAAGGGTTTGAAATGGAGGTCGAAATCGCCCTTTCCCATCAGTCGAAGGCTTTCATTTGGGGAGCGCCCCTTCTTTTCTGCTCTCCTAGGGGGTGAAATTTTAGGGGAGAAGGCATTTCTTTGCCCTTGTTGAAGTGAGGTGAGCCCTGCCTGCGGCGTAAGTTTCAGGGTTGGGTTGGGGGAAGCCACAGCTCTGGCAGCGTTTGCAGGGCTGCAATGGGGCTGTGCCGCTGCATAGGAGGGCGCTTCTCGTGCCCGCGGCCCAGCGCGGAACGTTCCCGGCCCGGAACGTTCCCGCTCGGGAGCGCTGCTGGCACGGCCCGGGCAGCTGCCGGGGCGCACGGGGGATTCGGCGCGGCTGGGCTGGCCGAGGGCGGCAGTGGCGGAGCCGCGCCGGTGCGAGCCGTGCGGAGCCGAGCGGAGCCGGGCCGGGCCGGCCAAGGGCGGCAGAGGCGGCGCGGGCGCTGCTGTGCCGGCCCGGGCGGTGCCGGCCGCTCCGTCCGCTCCGGGCGCGGGGCTCGGGCGCCGCCGGTAGCCCCGGGCCCGGTGCCGGCCCCGTCGGGCAGGGGCAGCGGGCAGGGCTCCCCGGGACGGCGCCGGCCCCGCGTGCCGGAGCGGCCGTCGCAGGAGCCGCTTTCCTGCCGGGAGCCGCGCTCCGTCCGGGGCCGGCAGCGAGCGCGGGGTTCGGCCGCTCCAAGTTCGGCGGTGCCGTGGCTCGGAGGCGCTTTGGAGGCGTTGATTGCATCGCTGGGTTCGGTTTGCAGCGGCTGTCCGCTAAGGGATATGGGGTTCTTCCTGAGTGGACACGGTTCTCGGTGCCGGTAGGGATGATAATGGTTTGTTTCGGATTGGGTTTTGTAGTCTGATTTTTTTTTCCCCAGGGTGTTATGTTTAGAAGGGCGCGCAATGGATTTTACGGGTCGTAGCGTGAAGCAGCGGTTCGGATTTTAATTGTGTTGCGGTGGCTTTTATTAGCGTGAGTGTGTAGTGTTTGTTTTGGGGGGCTTGGGGTGGCGTCGTGTCGTTCATAGCAGTGGGTTTTTAATCTCGATAATTGCATGTGTGTTTATCGTCTTCCAGGGCTTTTATTTGTTTGGTTTGTTTGATTGTAGTGTATGTTTTATGGTTACGGGTAATTTGGGGGACATTGTTTATGGTTACGTTTGTCTTTAGTCTTTGTGTTTGTATCTAGGTGGTATTTTTATTTTGATAGCTTGAGGCACTATGGGTTTATTCAGTTGGGAATTATTTTTTTGTTGCAGATTTAAGTTTATCTGTTTTTTGGTATTATTCTCGTTGTTGGTTTCTTTATTTTCTTTTTTTTTTTTGTTATTATTGTTGTTGTCTTTTAATGTATTTGAGTATTGTTTATCAGGGGGTTTTTTGGGAACATGGGTATTTATATGGTGGGTTTTTAAAGTATTTATTAATTTTGGGTAGTTAATTTCTTAGTTTTTAGTGGTTGAGATGTTTTTCCATTTTGTTAATTAGTTCAGGTTTTAAAGTTATTTTTACAGAGGGTTGTTTATTCTTTGAGTTAGTGTAGAGGTAGAATTTTGGTTTTTTTTTTTTTTTAGTAACGTCATTCAGGGTGAGTGGCACTGGCTTGAGTTTAGTAGATTGGTTTGACATTTTTTTAGTACTTTTTGTAATTTGCTGTGTGTGTTTCTAGAGGATTTTCTTTTATTTTGGTTCCATTTTTCTGTCGTGATGAGAATTGTTATTGAAAAGAGTGTTCTTTGTTTTTTCGCTGACTCCTGTTTGGCTGTTGGAGGTATCTTGATGTTTTTGGAAGATATTGGTGGGAATTTGATGCTGTTTGTTTTGTCATTTCATTTAGGAATTGGATTTTAAATATGCAATTATGACTCTAACTATATTGAAATGAAAGAAATAGATGTGTAGCAATGGGAATGACCCAATTTTATTTTTATATATTCGGTCCATTTTTAAAATTTAACATGTAACATAAGTCATTATATGTTACGATAAGTTACTCTAATTTTAATAGAGTATTGTGTATGTTTATAGATATATGAATAGAGAATATAAATGTAAATACAACCCAAAAAAATACAAATATATAAATGTATTGCAACTACATGGAGATCTATAAAAAATTAATAATAAATTGTAAATGTAAAATAACATAAATTGATACAATATATAATACACGTAATACTGCATGTATTTTTTGAAAAATATTAGAGGAAATGGATATAAAATAGATATAAATACTGATGTGATATACCTATCTATCTATATCTATCATTTGTTGTATATTATGATAAATATAAATATAAAAAAAAATTAGGTAGTTTAAAATAATGGATGGTTTTGTTTTTTCTTTGCCAAAGCAGGGGTTTTAGTGTAAAAATTACAAATACAAATAATATAAAGGTAGAAATATAAGTATAGAAATATATCATAAACACATTAAAGATTTATATAAAAATTAGAAATATAAGGAAAAATAAGTTGTAGCAGTAGATATGGTAAATAATTTAAAAAATAATTTCTGTATATTTTTGAATAAGGTGCATATTAAATATAGTTATTAATATAATGAATCAATATAAACTATAAATATATATAAAATATCAACAATCTATAAGAAGGAATAAAAGCTCTTTGTCACGTGCAGCAGTAGAAAATTTCAGGCTCCCAGGGAATAAATAGTTTTCTTTAAATCATTTTCGTTTTGGATTTTTTTTTTTTACTCCCGGGTCGCCTGAAAGTTTCTACTGCTGTACGTGACACAGAACTGCTGCTTTTTTATTCTAAAGGTGGAAATGTAAACCAAGATCAGAAATACAAGAAAGGGGAAAGGGAAGGGGAAGGGGAAGGGGAAGGGGAAGGGGAAGGGGAAGGGGAAGGGGAAAGGAAAGGAAAGGAAAGGAAAGGAAAGGAAAGGAAAGGAAAGGAAAGGAAAGGAAAGGAAAGGAAAGGAAAGGAAAGGAAAGGAAAGGAAAGGAAAGGAAAGGAAAGGAAAGGAAAGGAAAGGAAAGGAAAGGAAAGGAAAGGAAAGGAAAGGAAAGGAAGCAGGAGAGCAAGAAGGAAGGGAAGTGGTGAAAAAAAAAACCGAGTGAAAAAAGTAAAAAGAGTTGGAGGGAAAAAGAGAGGGCATTCGGGAGGAGCGGTGCTGCCTCAGGTGCTTCCCCGCCGTGGGGCGAAGGACCCGTTTGATGCCCAGGAGGGACTGCAGCTGCCGGTGGCTCCCGGGGGACGGAGCTGTGGCTGTCAGCCCGAGACTACAACTCCCGGCAGGCCGTGCTGCTGGCGCGGCGTATGACGCAACGGCCGACGCGGCACATGAGTGGCTGGCGTGCCAGGCGGTCGCGCGGGGCTGTGCGCGGGCAGCTGCCGGCGCCTCTCCCGCGCGGGACGGCGACGCTGGAGGGGCGCAGCCTCCGTCTGGCCGCCCGCCCGGTGCTGAGCAGCGCGGAATGAGCGTCCGCCCGGTTCCTCGGCCTCCCTCAGCGGTGCCGGGGGCGCTGCCGCCCGCCGATGGCGGAGGGCGAGGCGGTGCTTTGCTGCTGCGGGCCGGGAGCTGCAGGAGCCGCCCCGGGCGAGCGGCGCCGGGCGCTCCCGCGGTCCCGGTGGGGCGGCCGCCCTCGGGCTGGCGGAGGCGCCGGAGGAGCCCCCGAGCTGCAGCCGTCTCCCTCGGGCTGCTGCCGGTGCTGCGGGAGGAGGCGGCTCCGCCCGTGTTGGGCGCTGCGAGCAGGGAGCGCTGCGGTATCGCCGGCATGACGGAGCTGCTGCCTGCGTTAGTGCTCGTGGCTCTTTGTGCCGTGACAGCGGATGGAGCGGCGCTGGGCGGTAAAGCCAGAGATGGCCGGGAGAATGCCCAGCGCAGGGAGCAGGCGGGCTGTATGCTTCGGATGGCACAGGTGCGAGCTGCAAAGTCACCCCCCCTTCCGCCCCTGCCCTCCCGAGCCCCGGGGAAAATGCTTTCCAGCATTGTCGAGCTTCTGAGAGACAAAACTTGTGATTTGACACTAGCATCCAGAAAAGGTTTCTGTCTAGATTAGCAAATGCCTAAATTGTTCTTGGTTACATCCCATGACCGGTTTTAGGCAGTGACTTCATACTGCTTTTAGGATTTTCTTGTACACTGGTGAGAAAATAGGCAGGTCTGATAGTGGTTTCACTTTTTTTCTACTTCACGTTCCATAAGATTCTTTTATCCAAGCGATTGTTTTAAAATTCTACTGTAAGCGTTTGTGGTTCACTTTTTTTTTCTTTGCAGCACCCGGGCCTTTTTTTTTTTCTCTAAATCGGGAGTAAATATAGCTGAGTAAAATTACCTTGGTTATCTTCCTTCTTTTTAAACTTAATTGTTTTTATTAAAAATCCTATTTGAATATGTGGAAAAAGTGGGGATGTCCTGTAATATATATTCTAGCTTTTCTCGTTTACAGGGTACTCACAAAATATGTCTCCCTTAGTATCCCACAGAAACATTCTGGGTGAAATCTGAATTAAGGTATGTGTTTTCAAATAAGTAATCAGTTTAGATATTTGCCTGTGTACCTTTTCCTGTAATTCAGAGCTTGTGTTCTGTGGGTTTTATGATAAACCTGTAAAACATGTAAGAATGGTTTTGCAAGTCTGAATCGTTGAAGGCAGCAATAAGTGGATTTAAAGCCTGTTCTTGAGCAGACAAAGGGGAAAAGTGTGACTCTGATGCTGAACTTGTCATTTTTCATTTGACTTGCCTTTAATTATTGAAGAAGAGAGAGAACTAGGAAAAGAGAGAAATAGAATTGATTATTGAGCCCTCCTAAAAAGCTCACCATGATTCAGTGTAGAGCCAAAGTGAAGGATGATGGAACAGAGCTCTGTGCATTAGAAGGAAATAAACCTGATGTCCACACAGAGTCTTATTAATTTCTGTTTTTAAAATGCAAAATAAGTTTAGGAAGTGTTGGAAGTTAGTATTTTGGGAAAGAAATGGCAGTTCCACAAAACATTCCATTCCATTTAAGAGAGGCCCTTGGACTGATTCATGTTGTAACTGCTGTCACTGCAGTCAGTTGGTGGTTCAGCCTTGAAACGTGCACTTGGCCTTCTATAAAGCACTGTTTTGTTTGCCTTTCAGTGCTATGAGTCTTGATAAATTGGAGGAGTGCCCAAGAGAAATTCATCATCCTGAGATACAAAAGGTAGGAAGTGACTTTTTTTGGTTTGGTTCTTTTTCTTTATTGTTTTCTGGAAATAGAAGTAATTAAGTATAGATACTACTGGTTTGTTTCTTCCAGTAGCTGATAATACTAATACCAATAATAATAATAATAAGAGTAAAGTAATACTACTTAAACTGTCTTTATTTATCCATTGAACTGGCCATTTTAAATCTAAACTTCTAAACACAAATCAAACCATCATCCTTGTAGAATCTTTCACAGCAGCGGGCTAAAGATCCTGGTTTTGTTGACAGGATTTATTGGTTCATGAAGAGCAAGAGGTAAGTACAAGCCTAACTACCCTCTAGCTCACAGACCTGCCCGGTGAATAGAGCTTTGTTATTTTGATGGGCTTGTGATGACTTTGAGATCAATTGCTCATTCATTACAGTAAAAAAAAAAATTGTTTTGAACATGACAGCAAAAATAACTTTAAGCACAACTTAATAATAATAGATCACCAATTTTAGTTAATAATTTTATGCTATACTCTTGGGTGAGGGAAGACTCGGACACTCAATATGAGATCAGCAAGCTATGTTTATTGCAGAGAGTATCAGACACTTATACAGCACATAATAAGCTTATGAATATTCTGTAAGCCAAGCGATCTATTGGTTAAACTATACCATCAACTCTTCCTCATTCCTTTGGGCCTACATTCCCTATTTCCCACGTCTCTCTGTCTACTTGTTATCCTACCCAGCTAGGCCCAGGCACACGCTATCTTGCAGGTGCAAAACTCAAAAATACCTGTGTTCGGTACTTTCCCAGCTCCTGGTCGGCTAACGAGCGAATGTCTGCGTGACCTCTGTCATGGAGCCATTTCTCCACACTATACTATCAAAGTTTAAAGGTAAATTATTATATATTAGGAGATGGTGTAAAGTGTATGTTGTAATGTGTAGGATATATACAAAGATACGTACTTGAAAGTCCGTAGAGGAAACAAATTTTTACGCCTTCTGTTTGACTGTTTGTCATATATTTGGTTTTATTTCCCAGGGATCAGTGAATTTTAACTCTGGAGTCCTCTATGCTAAGGATGCTCAGCTTACAGATGATGAAATGTTCAGTAATGGTGAGTTTTTCACCTTCTCCTTCATTGTTTTGCTCATCTGAATAAAAAAAAAAAGGGCAAGATTAAAGAAAAAGCAATAGCTTTATTATTTTTACCCTTTTATGTCTGTTTCCTCAGTATTTGCTGGAGCTGTGCTTACCCAAGGTTTGGGTAAAACAAGCTTTGGGTTCCTTCTGTCTCACTGGGAGTTGCCCAATTCAGTTGCATCTGGTGAAATTCACCCTGAGACCTTACAGAACCAGCTACAACTACGTGAGAGCCATTTGCAGTTCTCTCCAGACGCCTGGAGAATGGGCGACGTTTCTGAGGATCCGGCGAGCGTGCTTCTATCAAAACTCAGTCTGTGAAATTTCTGGGGAAAACCCTTCTGTGTCCTGAAGGGTTCAAACTCTGGCGAGGATCCAGTTATCAGGTGCTCACCTGGATGGTTCCAGCTGCCAAAGGTAACACTTGTACTCTTGCCCTGTAGTTTACATCTATTGTATTTTTGTTATTTTGCAGGATTTTTTGTCTTTGCAAAATATTGTGCATTTCACTCTTTGGAACCTCTCAGATGGTTCTTTGGTGCAGCACCACCCCATGGGACACTTGGCTGCTGTCCTGAAGGGGTTGGTCGCTAGAATTGTGAATCCTGGAGAGTTTATAAGTCTTCTGTCCCCAGGGAGGTATCATGCTTGGTTTACTTTTGTTCTGTTGGTTAGGCGCTGCTTCTCGTTGCAAGTATGAATTTCAAACTGCCCTGTTCTTTTTTTAACTGTTTTCCTGGTTCTCTCTGTCCGGCAGGGAAAGACTCTCGTATCCTTGTCGTCGGGCTCGGTGCTGTCCAAGAAGATACAGAGACTAAAAATCATAAGAAGCAAAATATGACTGCAGGGAAAAGAAGCTGGAGAGAACAGAAGGTGATATTGTTATCCTTACCCTGTATTAGAAACATCCGCTGTGCTTTGATGCTGGCAGCTGCCAGGGGCTTGTTAGCTCTTTGTAGGCAGGTGTAGGTGTTCACTTGTAGTTTTTTTCTCTGTTCAAGTCAATTCAAACTTTGCTAAGCTTATATTTGCAGATTACTCTCTAGCACAGTCCAGCATGACATTTTTGAATGTTGTAAAAATACCATGTTACTTGGAAATTGCTAATGAAGAGAAGCTTTAGGGGAAAATAAGATGTCAGGGTTGGGAGATGTGAGAAGAATTGTGTGGGGATGTTAGACTGAAGTAAAGCACACTTGAAGCTGGACTGGCACGCTGGCAGGTCCCCTATTAAACAGTAGTGCTGAGATTAGCCTGGGGGTTGCCCATTGTTTCTGTGGAAATCAATGTTTCCTGGTCTTCAGAGGTAAGCTGCTTTGAAAAGCTGGAAGGTGCAGCATGCTGACAATCCCCGTGCTTTGGATTAAAAGTAGATTTCAGAAGGGTCCTAAGCTTTTGTCTTTTCCTAGTAGTCGATGTAATCCTATCGAGGAGTTTTTAGTTCTGTGTTGCCATGTCATCCATCAGAGCCCTGTTGTACTAATCATCATACAAGTACAAAACAAAAAATCCGACCCTGTCCCAAGCACTTAGAGGCCAGAACACGATTTCCTCGGGCTGCCATTTGCGTGCCATGGGTACTCACCACGAATTGAGCCCTCTGGCTCTGACAGAGCCCCTGGATGCTGACGGAAGGGGGCTGGTCACAGACCCTGGAGGTGCCTGTCCCCCAGGGAGGGAGAGGACGAGGCAGTGTGGCCTGCAGGGAGGGTCTCGTCCCCAGAGAGCAGCCGGCGACTCCATGCCTGCCCGGGGCTGCGGGTGCCCCCTCGGGGTGGACGCCTGCCCTCAGGTTTCCCTCTGGGCACCCGGGGAGGGAACCAGGTCCATCCGTGTGGCAGCTGCAGGGCCTGCAGGCTCTGGGCCCTGGAGCCGAGTGAGCCTGAGCTGCTGCATGCTTGCTGTGAGCGTTGGGGTGAGCGTGCATCACTGCAGGCCTGGGATGGATTGAAATGCGCTGAGGAAAGCAGAGGGAGGGAGGGAGGGAGGGAAATGCTCTGTTAACATGTGCCAATTCTTCTGTCAGACTCATCACGGCGGGACAGCGTGAGGACTGAAAGTGTAAGAAGATGTGGAGGGAAACAGAGAATCTGACAGGAGCAGCGAACGCACGAGTGCAGGAATTTTGCTTTTTTGCTTGGATGTAAACTCAGGCGTTGAAAGGAATTTGGGAGTGAGAAGGGACATTTCAGAAGGAGAAGAAGAAAAAGAAGTTGTTGTTGTTGCTACAGTCCTGGCAAAAGCTTTTGTTCTAGCTAATAAAAGAAGTTAGTTTAAAAAACAAAAAGGAAAAAATGTAGTGTTTTTTTTTTTTCCTTCACTATGATATGCATTGGTGGTATATGGTGTGTTGTTTTATTTCTTGGTATTATTAACTCTGTGTAAATTGTTTTTTGAGTGAAGCTGACTTTCTGGATGGGTTGGTTTGTATTTGAGGCAGGATTAATTTCAGTAGGGTTCTTTCATAGATTTCTGATGGGTATTACTGGGATTTTGGTTTTGTTTACTGTATGTATAAACCTAGAGCTTTGGTAGGGCCAGCTGGGCTGCTGGAGTTTTGGGTGTGAGTTTATTAGATGGCTTTTGTTAAATGCAGTTTTTAATTTTTGAAATGTTTTTCAGTGTAGTGGTTTTAAGGTGGTTTTTAAGAATTCATTGTATTGTTTTATCTTGTTTGTAGTTGGTGTATGATAAGGGATGTGGTGTGACCTTTTGGACATTATGGTTTTGGTGTTCCTAAGTTCTGATTTCTTTCTGGTTGGATAGTTTTTTTTATTTTTATTTTTTGGGACAGGAGCATTTATATGGTGGGTTTTTATAGGCAATATGTTTTTTAATTTAGGTAGTGATATTTTTTAGTATTTTAATAGTTTAGGTTTTTTATTTTCATGGTTTTAATTATTTTTTTTAATTTTTTCAAATAACTTTGGTAGATCATAGGTTATTATTTGTGCATTAGCATAAAGGTAGAGCTTTGGGGACTTTTTTTAGTAATGTTTAGGGTCAGTTGTGCAGTTTTGAGTCTAGTGAGTTGGTTTGATTTAATTTTTATTGGGTGTTAGTTTTTATTAGCAGTTGTGTCATTTTCAAGGTGTGTTTGAGTTTTTTGGGGTTTTTGAGATATCATTTTAGGAGGAAGTTTATGATGAGCATGTGCAGAGGTTTTGGGCCACTTTATAGTGGGATTTAACATTTATTTACAGTTAGGTTTATTTGAGTTTTTATTAGGGTTCAATGACGTTGTGGGATGTTTGTTCCGTTAGTAATAGAAATAGGTTTTGTTTTGCTGTGCTGCGATGGGATGGGCGTGTGCTGCGTGCCGGTGCTGACAAAGGTACAGTATTGTTGTGGCTCTGGTGTGTCGGGTTAATGAACTGACATGGTTTAATATAGAGATGAAAACAGAAATAAATATACATTTAAAAATAAATATAACATTAGAGTGGTAAACATAAATATAGATAACAGATACATACATAAAACTAAAATACATAGTATATAATTGTAACATATTATCATATAGATAAATGATAGTCTATTTTATATATATATATATACACAAAGATAAATAAATATAGATTGTAGATATAAAAATATTTAAATAGAGTTAAAGTAAATTGGGGGTTTTTTTTAGGTTATAGGCTGGGAATTTTAAATAAATGATAGAAATAAAATATAAATTCAGATATACAAATATATATAGAAATACAAATATCTATACATATTTAATTTAAATAAATATAAGTAAAAATATATATAATACGGAAAATATATATCTATGATTATATTAGAAGGTTATTATTCTCTCTAATATATATAATATCTATGAATAAAATAAATAAAAATATCCATATAAATATCATTATAATTTTGAAAAATAAATTTACTTCCTAAATTTTAAATCTGGTTCAAATAATGGGGTATCCTTGGTTTTTATTTGGTTAGAGGCAGGAGTTTTATTTTAAATAATATAAGTAATATAGAAATGTGGATCTTAAGATAGAAATATATAGTAAATATATAAAGAGAAATTGCTAAACTATGACTATAAATTTAAATATAAATATATGTAAGTAATATGAAGAGTTGTAGTATAGAATATAAATAACATTATATGGCAATATGAATTATCAATGGGAATATAAATGTAAAAATATGTAAATATAGTTTAAGAGAAAGGGAATGTTTTGGCTTTTATTTAAGTAGAGGCAGGGTTTTTATTTTGAATATTATAAGTGTTCCAGAAGTAAAAATCTTGACGCAGAAATATTTAATCAATATAAAAAATATGAATAAAAATATATAAAAAATATAAATACCTACTCGCATCGGATGTAATCTAGAATATAAATTTATTAAGAAATTGACATTGGTAAAGATAAATGTATAAGTAAGCAATAGACATTAATATACATTATAAATACAAATATGAATATAAAAATTGAACATGAGGATAAAATCTATTTAAATATTGTTTAAAACAAAGGGTTGGGTTTTTTTTTATTCTTCTTGTGTTAGAGGCAGGGTTTTTATTTTCAATAATATCAATGTAGATATTATTGTTATATATTTCTAAATATTGAGATATACAATCAAGATATAAATATATATATAAACACAAAATATAAATAAATACAAATAATAGGAAGAGATGTAATGAAGAATACAAATAACAGTATACATAAGTATACATTTTAAATGTAAATGTGAATATGAACCTGAAAAATAGAATTTAAAAAAATATTTAAATACAGTTTTGAAGAAAGGGGTTCTTTTTGGCTTTAATGTGGATGGAGGCAAAGGTTTTATTTTAAATAATCCAAGTGTTACAGAAGTAAAAATCGTAACAGAAATATATACTTACTATGTAAAAATATTTATAAAAATATACAAATAAATTTAAGTTGTAGGGATATATGCAATATCGAATAGAAATGTATTTATAAAAAGAAATGTGTAAATGGACAGTGTACATCAATATACATTGTAAATAGAAATGTGAATATCAATATGAAAAAATATTTTAAAAATATTTAAATAGTTTTTTAAAGAAATTGTTGGGTTTTTTTTTTTCTTTGTTTTTTTTGGTTTTTTATTTTTTGTGTTGTGTTTTGTTTTGTTTTGTTTTGTCTTTTATCCTATTAGGCTAGAGGCAGAAGTTTTTTTCCCCTCTTCCCGGTTGTTTTGGGGCGTTTATTTCAGAGCAGTTTTCGGCGGGGATCGCCCCTGTTCTTTTTTGCCGCCTTCGCTGCCCGCAGCCCCGAGGCGCGCTGCGCCCCCGGCTGGGGCGGGCGGCAGTGCTGCCGCCTTGTGGGCAGAGCGCGGTACTGCAGCCGTGCACCGAGAGGCCGCCACCTTGGGAGTGGCGCGTGGCCGATGTCGCGGAGTTTTGGTTGACCTTCTCAGCATGGCGGCGAAAAGGGCGGGGAAGTGGAGGACCGAGTGGGTGTAACTGCACTGCCTGCACGGAATACCGACGTCATGGCGGCCCCGACGGATTTTTCTGTGGCGTTTCATGTGTACCCGAGACATGCTGTGGGCTCAGGGGCGCCGCAGGCGGGCGTATTTCGGCGGGTTTGTGAGAGGCATCTGGGTAAACGCCTCGCTGTGCCGGGGTCCTCTCACGGCCGCTTTCCCGCCCTGAGGGAGCCGAGCCGGGCCGAATAGTTCCGAAGAGCCGAAGAGCCGAGTGTGGGCGAAAACAGCCGAGTTTCCCCGAAGAGCCGAGTGTGGCCGAAAACAGCTGAGTTTCCCCGAAGAGCCGACTGCGGCCGGGAACAGCCGAGTTTCCCCGAAGTGCCGACTGCGGCCCAAAACAGCCGACTTGAACCGAAGAGCCCAGTGCGGCCGAAAACAGCCGAGTTTACACCAAGAGCCGATGATAGCCGACTGGAACCGATAGCCGAGTG
The DNA here is from genome assembly GCF_028018845.1 of Melospiza georgiana. NCBI lineage: Eukaryota > Metazoa > Chordata > Aves > Passeriformes > Passerellidae > Melospiza > Melospiza georgiana. Next base: position 74,177,567 of record NC_080434.1, read on the forward strand.
TAGCCGACTTGAGCCGCATTTAGACAACGTGCCGAATACGACCGAGTTTAGCCGAAGAGCCGAACTGAAACGAGTTTAGACCAAGAGCCGAAGCAAGCCGAATTCAGCCGAGTTTCATTAAACAGAACCGAACGACGCCGCAGCGCTCTGCATGCAGTGCGCCTGTGCAGACGGCAGGGGGCGCTGTATAAAGTATAAAATATCAACTATCTATAAGAGGGAATAAAAGCTCTATGTCATGTGCAGCAGTAGAAAATTTCAGGCTCCCAGGGAATAAATCGTTTTCTTTAAATCATTTTCGTTTTGGAGTTTTTTTTACTCCCAGGTAGCCTGAAAGTTACTACTGCTGCTTTTTTATTCTAAAGCTAGAAAGGAAAACCAAGATTAGAAATGCAGGGAAAGAAAGAAAGAAAAAGAAAAAAAGAAAATAAGGAAAGGAAATGAAAGGAAGAAAGAAGGAAGGACAGGAAGGAAGGAAGGAAGACAGACAAAAAACCCAAAAACCAGGAGGGCAAGGAGAAACCTACGGAAAAAAAAAAAAAAACCAAACAAAAAAAAAAAAAAAAAAAAAAAAAAAACACAACAAAAAAACAAACCCACATAAAAAAAAAAAAAAACCTCGGAATGGGTGAGAAACCCCCCTCCCCGAAAAATCCAAGATGAGCAAGAAAAATCCCAGAAATACCACAGAAATAAAAACAGGAATAAAACAAAATAAAGACAAAAACAAAAAAAAAAAAAAAAAAAGAAAAAAAAAACGAAAACCAAGAACAAGATGGGCAAGAAAAAAACGCAGAAGAAAACCCCAAGATGGGCATGAAAAAGCCCAGAATAAACCCCCAAGATGGGCGAGAAAAATCCCAGAAAAAAAAATAAACCAGAAAAAACCGTAAGAAAGGCAGAGAAAAAAAAAAAAAAAAAAAAACAAAACAAAACAAAACAGAAAAGTACCCAAGATGGGCAAGAAAAATCCCTGAAAACAGACCAGAGAAAAACCCCAAAATGGGCAAGAAATAAAATCAGAACTAAAAACCAAGATGGGGAAGAAAAAATCCAGAAAAGAAAAAAAAAGAAGGCCAAGAAAATCCAAGGGGAAAAAAAAAAAAAACCAAAACACCTGAAAAAAAAACCCCAAGGGGGGCAAGGAAAAACCAAAAAAACCCAACAAGATGGGCAAGAAGAAACGAAGAAAAAACCCCAAGAAGTGCCAGAAAAAAATCAAGGAAAAAGGGAGTAAAAGCCCCAAGAAACAAGGCAAGAAAGAGAGGCAATAAAGGCCACAAAAACTCAAGACAAAAAAAAAAACAAAAACAAGACATGCCAGAAAAAGGTACGAAAATGGTTCTGCCAGGTGCGATCAAGGTGAGCGGGTTCAGATTCAGGTCCAGGAGATGAACAAGTGTCAGATTAGCTTGGGGCACTGCTGTGCAATGCAGCTGTGACACGATTTATGTTTAAATATAGTTTAAATAAATTGGGGATAGTTTGGCTTTTATTGGGGTATAGGCTGGAGATTTCATAAAAAATATAAAACTAGAAATCCAAATATATCATATATATATGTCGATATCAATAAATATTTAATACATATAAATATAAGTAAAAGAAATCTATTGTGTCAAAAGAATATATCTATTATTATATAAAAAGATATTCTCTCCAATATATATAATATCTATAAATATAACAAATGAAAATTACAAATATAGATGTGAATAAAATTATGACAAACAAAATTATTTTTAAAATTTTAAATGTGTTTTAAAGAAAGGGTTGTCTTTGCTTTTTATTTCGTTAGAGGCAGGGGTTTTATTTTAAATAATATAAGTACTATAGAAATGTAAATCAACATACAGAAATATATAATAAATATATAGAGATACAAAGATATAATGCCAAACTATGAATAGAAATCTATGTAAGTAACATGAAGAGATGCAATATATAATACAATTTTTATTATACAGTAATTTAAATTCTAAATATAAATGCGAATATAATTGTGAAAAACATATGATGGGGGCTCGGAGCAGCCCAGGTGTGAGCTGTAATGATGATGGGGGCTCGGAGCAGCCCAGGTGTGAGTGTGAGGACGATGAGGGCTCGGAGCAGCCCAGGTGTGAGTGTGAGGATGATGAGGGGCCGGCTCCTGCCGGGGCGAGGCTGTTTTAGGGGGAGGCTTTGCCTCAGCTCCCTTTTGCATGGAGCTGCTGAGTGGAGGGGTTTATGGGGCGCTCCCGGCGCTGTCTCATGGAAGGACTGCGAGAGCTTCCCACAGGGTCGGGGGCAACACCTGGATTCGCGCTTGGGTACGTGGAGCATCGCTTAAAGGAGGTGCCGAGGGACGAATCTTTGTGCCGGGGAGCAGCGGCCGAACAGGTGAGCCCGTGTGGGTTCGGAGAGGGGAATTTTCTCCTTCCCCTTTGCAATTTCATCTTGCCAGTCCCTCCCCGGATTCCCAGGAACAAAAATGGAGCTTATGAAGGCAAAAGGAATTAAGGAGAAGGAAGCAGCTCCTCTTCTTTTATTGTCTGCGTTTGACCTGAGGGGATCCCTCTTGACTTGTGGTTTTAAGGGTGTTGATTGCAGGAAAAGCTGCCTTTTCCAGGCTGTTAGGGGTATCCCGGGGGTGACAGGGAACCCCTGCGTTCTATTCTAAGGGGAATGGGAAAAGGATTCTTGTGGTATTCTGGGTTTGATTTGAAGGCAGCCACCCCATTTGCACCACCCTCGGGTTTAAATGGAGGGGGCAGCCTTGGTGTCCCTCCTTTTCAAGGGTTTGAATGGAGGTCGAAATCGCCCTTTCCCATCAGTCAAAGGCTTTCATTTGGGGAGCGCCCCTTCTTTTCTGCTCTCCTAGGGGGTGAAATTGGAGGGGAGAACACATTTCTTTGCCCTTGTTGAAGTGAGGTGCGCCCCATCTGCGGTTTCGGGGTTGGCTTGCGGGAAGCCGCAGCTCCGGCAGCGTTTGCAGGGCTGCAATGGGGCTGTGCCGCTGCATTGGAGGGCGCTGCCCGTGCCCGCGGCCCGGCGCGGAACGTTCCCGCTCGGGAGCGCTGCTGGCACGGCCCGGGCAGCTGCCGGGGCGCACGGGGGATTCGGCGCGGCCGGGCCGGCCGAGGGCGGCAGTGGCGGAGCCGCGCCGGTGCGAGCCGTGCGGAGCCGAGCGGAGCCGGGCCGGGCCGGCCAAGGGCGGCAGAGGCGGCGCGGGCGCTGCTGCGCCGGCCCGGGCGGTGCCGGCCGCTCCGTCCGCTCCGGGCGCGGGGCTCGGGCGCCGCCGGTAGCCCCGGGCCCGGTGCCGGCCCCGCCGGGCAGGGGCAGCGGGCGGGGCTCCCCGGGACGGCGCCGGCCCCGCGTGCCGGAGCGGCCGCCGCAGAAGCCGCTTTCCTGCCGGGAGCCGCGCTCCGTCCGGGGCCGGCAGCGAGCGCGGGGTTCGGCCGCTCCAAGTTCGGCGGTGCCGTGGCTCGGAGGCGCTTTGGAGGCGTTGATGGCATCGCTGGGTTCGGTTTGCAGCGGGTGTCCGCTAAGGGATACGGTGTTCTTCCTGAGCGGCACGGTTCTCGGTGCCGGTAGGGATGATAAAGGTTTGTTTCGGATTGGGTTTTGTAGTCGGATATATATTTTTTTGCCGGGGTATTATGTTTAGAAGGGCGCGCAATGTTTTTTACGGGTCGTAGCGCGAAGCAGCGGTTCGCATTTTAATTCTGTTACGGTGGCTTTTATTAGCGTGAGTGTGTAGTGTTTGTTTTGGGGGGCTTGGGGAAGCGTCCTGTCGTTCATAGCAGCGGGTTTTTAATCTCGATAATTGCATGTGTGTTTATCGTCTTCCAGGGCTTTTATTTGTTTGGTTTGTTTGATTGTAGTGTATGTTTTATGGTTACGGGTAATTTGGGGGACATTGTTTATGGTTACGTTTGTCTTTAGTCTTTGTGTTTGTTTCTAGGTGGTATTTTTATTTTGATAGCTTGAGGCACTATGGGTTTATTCAGTTGGGAATAAGTTTTTTGTTGCAGATTTCAGTTTATTTGGTTTTTGGTATTATTCTTGTTGTTGCTTTCTTTATTTTCTTTTTTTGGTTGTTGTTGTTGTTGTCTTTTAATGTATTTGAGTATTGTTTATCAGGGTTTATTTTGGGAACGTGGGTATTTATATGGTGGGTTTTTAAAGTATTTATTTATTTGGGTAGTTAATTTCTTAGTTTTTAGTGGTTGAGATGTTTTTCCATTTTGTTAATTAGTTCAGGTTTAAAGTTATTTTTACAGAGGATTGTTTATTCTTTGAGTTAGTGTAGAGGTAGAATTGCGTTGGTTTTTTCTTTTTTAGTAACGTTCAGGGTCAGTGGCACTGTCTTGAGTTTAGTAGATTGGTTTGACTTTTTTTTAGTACTTTTTGTAATTTGCTGTGTGTGTTTCTATAGGATTTTCTTTTATTTTGGTTCCATTTTTCTGTCGTGATGAGAATTGTTATTGAAAAGAGTGTTCTTTGTTTTTTCGCTGACACTTGTTTGGCTGTTGGAGGTCTCTTGATGTTTTTGGAAGATATTGGTGGGAATTTGATGCGGTTTGTTCTGTCATTTCATTTAGGAATTGGATTTTAAAAATACAATTATGCTTCTAACTATATTGAAAAAAAAGAAATACATGTGTAGCAATGGGAATGAGCCAATTTTATTTTTATATATTCGGTCAATTTTTAAAATTTAACATGTAACATAAGTCATTATATGTTACAATAAGTTATTCTAATTTTAAGAGAGTATTGTGTATGTTTATAGATATATGAATAGAGAATATAAATGTAAATACAACCCAAACAAAAATACAAATATATAAGTGTATTGCAACTATATGCAGATATATAAAAAATTAATAAGAAATTGTAAATGTAAAATAACATAAATTTATACAATATATAAGACAAGTAATACTGTGTATATTTTATTAAAAATATTATAGGAAATGGATATAAAATAGATATAAATATGGATGTGATCTATCTATCTATCTATATCTATCATTTGTTGTATATTATGATAAATATAAATATTAAAAAAAATTGGTAGCTTAAAATAATGGATGGTTTTGTTTTTTCTTTGCCAAAGCAGGGGTTTTCGTGTAAAAATTACAAATACAAATAATATAAAGGTAGAAATATGAGTATAGAAATATATCATAAACACGTTAAAGATTTATATAAAAATTAGAAATATAAGGAAAAATAAGTTGTAGCAGTAGATATGGTAAATAATTTAAAAAATATTTCCCGTATATTTTTTGAATAAGGTGCATATTATATATAGTTATTAATATAATACATCAATATAAACGATAAATATAAATAAAATATCAACTATCTATAAGAAGGAATAAAAGCTCTATGTCACGTGCAGCAGTAGAAAATTTCAGGCTCCCAGGGAATAAATCGTTTTCTTTAAATCATTTTCGTTTTGGAGTTTTTTTTTTTTACTCTCGGGTAGCCTGAAAGTTACTACTGCTGCTTTTTTATTCTAAAGGTGGAAAGGTAAACCAAGATTAGAAATATAACAAAGGGGAAGGGAAAGGAAAGGAAAGGGAAAAGGAAAAGGGAAGGGAAGTGGTGAAAAACAGAGTGAAAAAAGTAAAAAGAGTTGGAGGGAAAAAGAGAGGGCATTCGGGAGGAGCGGTGCTGCCTCAGGTGCTTCCCCGCCGTGGGGCGAAGGACCCGTTTGATGCCCAGGAGGGACTGCAGCTGCCGGTGGCTCCCGGGGGACGGAGCTGTGGCTGTCAGCCCGAGACTCCAACTCCCGGCAGGCCGTGCTGCTGGCGCGGCGTGTGACGCAACGGCTGACGCGGCACATGAGTGGCTGGCGTGCCAGGCGGTCGCGCGGGGCTGTGCGCAGGCAGCTGCCGGCGCCTCTCCCGCGCGGGTCAGCGACGCTGGAGGGGCGAAGCCTCCGTCTGGCCGCCCGCACGGAGCTGAGCAGCACGGAAGGAGCATCCGCCCGGTTCCTCGGCCTCCCTCAGCGGTGCCGGGGGCGCTGCCGCCCGCCGATGGCGGAGGGCGAGGCGGTGCTTTGCTGCCGCGGGCCGGGAGCTGCAGGAGCCGCCCCCGGGCGAGCGGCGCCGGGCGCTGCCGCGGTCCCGGTGGGGCGGCCGCCCTCGGGCTGGCGGAGGCGCCGGAGGAGCCCCCGAGCTGCAGCCGTCTCCCTCGGGCTGCTGCCGGTGCTGCGGGCGGAGGCGGCTCCGCCGCGTGTTGGGCGCTGCGAGCAGGGAGCGCTGCGGTATCGCCGGCATGGCGGGGCTGCTGCCTGCGTTAGTGCTCGTGGCTCTTTGTGCCGTGACAGCGGATGGAGCGGCGCTGGGCGGTAAAGCCAGAGATGGCCGGGAGAATGCCCAGCGCAGGGAGCGGGCGGGCTGTATGCTTCGGATGGCACAGGTGCGAGCTGCAAAGCCACCCCCCCCTTCCGCCCCTGCCCTCCCGAGCCCCGGGGAAAATGCTTTCCAGCATTGTCGAGCTTCTGAGAGACAAAACTTGTGATTTGACACTAGCATCCAGAAAAGGTTTCTGTCTAGATTAACAAATGCCTAAATTGTTCTTGGTTACATCCCATGACCGGTTTTAGGCAGCGACTTTATACTGCTTTTAGGATTTTCTTGTACACTGGTGAGAAAATAGGCAGGTCTGATAGTGGTTTCACTTTTTTTCTACTTCACGTACCATGGGATTCTTTCATCCAAGCACTTGTTTTAAAATTCTACTGTAAGCGTTTATGGTTCACTTTTTTTTTCTTTGCAGCACCCGTGAATTTTTTTTTCCTCTAAATCGGCAGTAAATATAGCTGAGTAAAATTACCTTGGTTTTCTTCCTTCTTTTTTAACTTAATTGTTTTTATTAAAAATCCTATTTGAATATGTGGAAAAAGTGGGGATGTCCTGTAATATATATTCTAGCTTTTCTCGTTTACAGGGTACTCATAAAATATGTCTCCCTTAGAGGCCCACAAAAACATTCTGGGTGATATCTGAATTAAGGTATGTGTTTTCAAATAAGTAATCAGTTTAGATATTTGCCTGTGAATTACCTTTTCCTGTAATTCAGAGCTTGCGTTCTGTGGGTTTTATGATAAACCTGTAAAACATGTAAGAATGGTTTTGCAAGTCTGAATCATTGAAGGCAGCAATAAGTGGATTTAGAGCCTGTTCTTGACCAGACAAAGGGAAAAAGTGTGACTCTGATGCTGAACTTGTCATTTTTCATTTGACTTGCCTTGAATTATTGAAGAAGAGAGAGAACTAGGAAAAGAGAGAAATAGAATTGATTATTGAGCCCTCCTAAAAAGCTCACCATGATTCAGTGTAGAGCCATAGGAAGGGGTGATGGAACAGAGCTCTGTGCGTTAGAAGGAAATAAACCTGACCTCCACACAGAGTCTTACTAATTTCTATTTTTAAAATGCAAAATAAGTTTAGGAAGTGTTGGAAGTTAGTGTTTTGGGAAAGAAATGGCAGTTCCACAGAACATTCCATTTAAGAGAGGCCCTTGGAAGGATTCATTTTGTAACTGCTGTCACTGCAATCAGTTGGTGGTTCAGCCTTGAAACGTGCACTTGACCTTCTATAAAGCACTGTTTTGTTTGCCTTTCAGTGCTATGAGTCTTGATAAATTGGAGAAGAGCCCAAGAGAAATTTTTCATCCCTTGATATAAAAGGTAGGAAGTGACTTTTTTTGGTTTGGTTCTTTTTCTTTATTATTTCCTGGAAATAAAAGTAATTAAGTATAGGTGCTACTGGTTTGTTTCTTCCAGTAGCAGGTGATAATAATAGTAGTAGTACTAGCAAAAATAATAATAGAAATAATAATAATAGTAATGTAATACTACTTAAACTGTCTTTATCCATTGGACTGGCCATTTCAAATCAAAACTTCTAAACACAAATCAAACCATCATCCTTGTAGAATCTTTCACAGCAGCAGGGCTAAAGATCCTGGTTTTGTTGACAGGATTTATTGGTTCTGGAAGAACAAGAGGGAAGTACAAGCCTAACTTCTTCTAGCTCACAGACCCGTCCGGTGAACCCAGCTTTGTATTTTGATGGGCTTGTGATGACTTCGAAATCAATTGCTCATTACAGTTAAAAAAAATTAATGTTTTTTTGAACGTGACAGCAGAAATAACTTTATGCACCAACTTAATAATGATAGATCACCAGTTTAAGTTAAAAATTCATGCTATACTATCAAAATTTAAAGGTAAATTATTATGTATTAGGTGATGGTATAAAGTGTATGTTCTAATGTGTAATGCAAAGATACATACATACCTGAAAGTCCTGAGAGGAAACAAATTTTTATGTCTGCTGTTTGATTGTTTACGATACGATATTTGGCTTTATTTCCCAGGGATCGGTGAATTTTAACTTTGGAGTCCTCTGTGCTAAGGATGCTCAGCTTACCGATGATGAAATGTTCAGTAATGGTGAGTTTCTCACCTTCTCTTTAATTGCTATGCTGATCTGACTAAGAAAAGAAAAAACAAAAGCAAGAGAAAAAAAAAAGGATGGTTTATTATTTTTTACGCTGTTATGTTTGTTTCCTCAGTATTTGCTGCAGCTCTGCTTACCCAAGCTTTGGGTTCCTTCTGTCCCACTGGGAGTGGCCCAATTTGGTTGCATCTGGTGAAATTCACCCAGAGACCTTACAGAACCAGCTCCAACTACGTGAGAGCCATTTGCAGTTCTCTCCAGACACCTGGAGAATGGGCGACGTTTCTGAGGATCCGGCGAGCGTGCTTCTGTCAAAACTCAGTCTGTGAAGTTTCTGGGGAAAACCCTTCTGTGTCCTGAAGGGTTCAAACTCTGGTGAGGATCCAGTTATCAGGTGCTCACTTGGATGGTTCCAGCTCCCAAAGGTAACACTTGTACTCTTGCCCTGTAGTTTACATCTATTGTATGTTTGTTATTTTGCAAGATTTTTGTCTTTGCAAAATATTGTGCATTTCACTCTTTGGGCACTCTCAGATGGTTCTTTGGTGCAGCACCACCCCATGGGACACTTGGCTGCTGTCCTGAAGGGGATGGTCGCTAGAATTGTAAATCCTGGAGTGTTTATAAGTCTTCTGTCCCCAGGGAGGTGTCGTGCTTTGTTTACTTTTGTTCTGTTAGTTAGGCGCTGCTTCTCGTTGCAAGTATGAATTTCAAACTGCCCTGTTCTTATTTTAACTGTTTTCCTGGTTCTCTCCCTATGGCAGGGAAAGACTCTCGTATCCTTGTCGTCGGTCTCGGTGCTGTCCAAGAAGATACAGAGACTAAAAAAATCATAAGAAGCAAAATATGACTGCAGGGAAAAGAAGCTGGAGAGAACAGAAGGTGATATTGTTATCCTTACCCTGTATTAGAGACATCCGCTGTGCTTTGATGCTGGCAGCTGCCAGGGGCTTGTTAGCTCTTTGTAGGCAGGTGTAGGTGTTCACTTGTAGTTTTTTTCTCTGTTCAAGTCAATTCAAACTTTGCTAAGCTTATATTTGCAGATTACTCTCTAGCACAGTCCAGCATGACATTTTTGAATGTTGTAAAAATACCATGTTACTTGGAAATTGCTAATGAAGAGAAGCTTTAGGGGAAAATAAGATGTCAGGGTTGGGAGATGTGAGAAGAATTTTGTGTGGATATTAGACTGAAGTAAAGCACACTTGAAGCTGGACTGGCACGCTGGCAGGTCCCCTATTAAACAGTAGTGCTGAGATTAGCCCGGGGGTTGCCCATTGTTTCTGTGGAAATCAATGTTTCCTGGTCTTCAGAGGTAAGCTGCTTTGAAAAGCTGGAAGGTGCAGCATGCTGACAATCCCCGTGCTTTGGATTAAAAGTAGATTTCAGAAGGGTCCTAAGCTTTTGTCTTTGCCTAGAAGTCGATGTAATCCTGTCGAGGAGTTTTTAATTCTGTGTTGCCATGTCATCCATCAGAGCCCTGCTGTACTAATCATCATACAAGTACAAAACAAAAAATCCGACCCTGTCCCAAGCACTTAGAGGCCAGAACACGATTTCCTCGGGCTGCCATTTGCGTGCCATGGGTACTCACCATGAATTGAGCCCTCTGGCTCTGACAGAGCCCCTGGATGCTGACGGAAGGGGGCTGGTCACAGACCCTGGAGGTGCCTGTCCCCCAGGGAGGGAGAGGACGAGGCAGTGTGGCCTGCAGGGAGGGTCTCGTCCCCAGAGAGCAGCCGGCGACTCCATGCCTGCCCGGGGCTGCGGGTGCACCCTCGGGGTGGACGCCTGCCCTCAGGTTTCCCTCTGGGCACCCGGGGAGGGAACCAGGTCCATCCGTGTGGCAGCTGCAGGGCCTGCAGGCTCTGGGGCTCTGCAGCCGTGTGCCTTGTCACAGGGTGGCAGGGTTGCGACACTGCCCGGCCGCGCCGCTGGCCTCGGATCCTTGCTGCTTTGCTCCTGATCCCATATGGATGTACCAGCAGTCTTCTGTCTTTTCTTTGAAAGTGTCCTTGGGAGAGTTCAAAGAGAGGGTAATTAGATATGTCAAAGCCTACATATTTGACCTGTTGGCACTCAAAAGACAAAAACCTGCTTTGCATCCTTGTGCCTGCAAGTCATTGTGCCCCAGGGAAGTGAGGGAAGGGCTGGCCGAGGTCACTGGCCAAGGCTCTGAGATGGAGGTGAGTTTGCATTCCAGTGTATTGGAACAGAGGCTCATCAGAAGTTTCCTCGGCTATCCAAGGCATAGAGCCCTGGAGCCGAGTGAGCCTGAGCAGCTGCATGCTTGCTGTGAGCTTTGGGGTGAGCGTGCATCACTGCAGGCCTGGGATGGATTGAAATGCGCTGAGGAAACCAGAGGGAGGGAGGGAAATGCTCTGTTAACTTGTGCCAATTCTTCTGTCAGACTCATCACGGCGGGACAGCGTGAGGACTGAAAGTGTAAGAAGATGTGGAGGGAAACAGAGAATCTGACAGGAGCAGCGAACGCACGAGTGCACGAATTTTGCTTTTTGCTTGGATATAAACTCAGGAGTTGAAAGGAATTTTGGAGTGAGAAGGGACATTTTAGAAGGAGAAGAAGAAAAAGAAGTTGTTGTTGTTGTTACAGTCCTGGCAAAAGCTTTTGTTCTAGCTAATAAAAGAAGTTAGCTTAAAAAACAAAAAGAAAAAAATGTAGTGTTTTTTTTTTTTCCTTCACTATGATATGCATTGGTGGTATATGGTGTGTTGTTTTATTTCTTGGTATTATTAACTCTGTGTAAAATGTTTTTTGAGTGAAGCTGACTTTCTGGATGGGTTGGTTTGTATTTGAGGCAGGATTAATTTCAGTAGGGTTCTTTCATAGATTTCTGATGGGTATTACTGGGATTTTGGTTTTGTTTGTTGTATGTATAAACATACAGCTTTGGTAGGGCCAGCTGGGCTGCTGGAGTTTTGGGTGTGAATTTATTAGATGGCTTTTGTTAAATGCAGTTTTTCATTTTTGAAATGTTTTTCAATGTAGTGGTTTTAAGGTGGTTTTTAAGAATTCCTTGTATTGTTTTCTGTTGTTTGTAGTTGCTGTATGATAAGGGATGCGGTGTGACTTTTTGAACGCTATGGTTTTAGGGTTCCTAAGTTCTGATTTCTTTCTGGTTCGATAGTTTTTTTTATTTTTTGGGACAGGGGCGTTTAAATGATGGGTTTTTATAGGCAATACGTTTTTTAATTTGGGTAGTGATATTTTTTAGTATTTTAATGGTTTAGGTTTTTTATTTTCATGGTTTTAATTATTTTTTTAAATTTTTTCAAATAACTTTGGTAGATCATAGGTTATTATTTGTGCATTAACATAAAGGTAGAGCTTTGGGGACTTTTTTTAGTAATGTTTAGGGTCAGCTGTGCAGTTTTGAGTCTAGTGAGTTGGTTTGATTTAATTGTTAATGGGTGTTTGTTTTTATTAGCAGTTGTGTCATTTTTGAGTTGTTTTTGAGTTGTTTTTGAGTTTTTTGAGATATTGGTTTAGGAGGAAGTTTATGATGACAATGTGCGGAGGTTTTGGGCTACTTTATAGTGGGATTTAACATTTATTTACAGTTAGGTTTATTTGAGTTTTTATTAGGGTTCAATGACGTTGTGGGATATTTGTTCCGTTAGTAATAGAAATAGGTTTTGTTTTGCTGTGCTGCGATGGGATGGGCGTGTGCTGCGTGCCGGTGCTGACAAAGGTACAGTATTGTTGTGGCTCTGGTGTGTCGGGTTAATGAACTGACATGGTTTAATATAGAGATGAAAATAGAAATAAATATACATTTAAAAATAAATCTAAAATTAGAGTGGTAAACATAAATATAGATAACAGATACATACATAAAACTATAATACATGGTATATAATTGTAGCATATCACATAGATAAATGATAGTCTATTATATTTATATATATACACACAAAGATAAATAAATATAGATTGTAAATATAAAAATATTTAAATAGAGTTAAAATAAATTGGGGGTGTTATTAGGTTATAGGCTGGGGTTTTTAAATAAATGACAGAAATAAAATATCAATTCAGATATACAAATATATATACAAATACAAATCTCTATAAATATTTAATTTAAATAAATATGAGTAAAAGAAATATACAATACAGAAAATATATATCTATTATTATGTTAGAAGGTTCTCTCTAATATATATATATCTATGAATAAAATAAATAAAAATATCCATATAAATATCACTATAATTTTGAAAAATAAATTTACTTCCTGCATTTTAAATCTGGTTCAAATAAAGGGGTGTCCTTGGTTTTTATTTGGTTAGAGGCAGGAGTTTTATTTTAAATAATATAAGGAATATAGAAATGTGGATCTTAAGATAGGAATATATAATAAATATATAAAGAGAAATTGCTAAAGCATGAATATAAATTTATATATAAATATATGTAAGTAATATGAAGAGTTGTAGTATAGCATATAAATAACATTATACGAGAATATAAATATAAAAATATGTAAATATAGTTTAAAAGAAAGGGAATGTTTTGGCTTTTATTTAAGTAGAGGCAGGGGTTTTATTTTGAATATTATAAGTGTTAGAGAAGTAAAAATCTTGACGCAGAAATATTTAATCAATGTACAAAAATATGTATAAAAATATATAAATAACTACTCGCATCAGATGTAATATAGAATGTAAATTTATTCATAACTTGACATTGCTAAAGATAAATGTATAAGTAAGCAATAGACATTAACATACATTTTTATAAATACAAATAGGAATATAAAAATCAGACATAAGGATAAAAGCTATTTAAATATTTTTTAAAAGAAAGGGTTTGGGTCTTTTTTATTATTGGGTTAGAGGCAGGGTTTTTATTTTAAATAATATGAATGTAGATATTATTGTTATATATTTCTAAATATTGAGATATAAAATCAAGATATAAATATATATGTAAACACAAAATATAAGTAAATATAAATAATAGGAAGAGATGGAATGGAGAATACAAATAAGAGTATACATTAGTATACATTTTAAATGTAAAAGTGAATATGAACCTGGAAAATAGAATTTTAAAAAATATTTAAATACAGTTGAGAAGACTGAGGTTCTTTTTGGCTTTAATGTGGGTAGAGGCAGGGGTTTTATTTTAAATAATGTGTTACAGATGTAAAAATCCTAACACAGAAAGATATAATAAATATATAAAGATATGAGTAAAAGTATATAAAAATATAAGTAATAGGAACACATGTAACATAGAATATAAATTTATAAATAAATCGCTAAATATAAATGCAAAATCGATCATACATCAGTAAACATTTTAAATATAAATTTGAAAAATATTTTTTAAAAAAATTTAAATACAGTTGAAATGAAAGGGGGTTTTATTTGCCATGTATGGGGTAGAGGCAGGGGTTTTATTTTGAGTACTGTGAGTGTTAGAGAAGTAAAAATCCTAACAGAAATATATACTTACTATGTAAAAATATGTATAAAAATATAAAAATAAATTTAAGTTTTAGGGATATATGCAATATGGAATAGAAATGTATTCATAAAAACAAATGTATAAATGGACAGTGTAGATCAATATACATTATTAAATAGAAATGTGAATATGAATATGAAAAAAAAATTTATAAAATATTTAATTTTGTTTTTTAAAGAAATTGTTGGGGTTTTGTTTTGTTTTATCCTATTAGATTAGAGGCAGAAGTTTATTTTTCCTCTTCCCGGTTGTTTTGGGGCGTTTATTTCAGAGCAGTTTTCGGCGGGGGTCGCCCCTGTTCTTTTTTGCCGCCTTCGCTGCCGCAGCCCCGAGGCGCGCTGCGCCCCCGGCCGGGGCGGGCGGCAGTGCTGCCATCTCGTGGGCAGAGCGCGGTACTGCAGCCCTGCACCGAGAGGCCGCCGCCTTGGGAGTGGCGCGTCGCGGATGTCGCGGACTTTTAATTGACCTTCTCAGCAGGGCGGCGAAAAGGGCGGGGAAGTGGAGGACCGGGGTGGGTGTAACTGGACTGCCTGCACGGAATACCGACCCCGGCGCGGCCCCGGTGGTATTTTCTATGGCGTTTCAAGTGTACCCGACACATGCTGTGGTCTCAGCGGCGCCGCGGGCGGGCGTATTTCGGCGGGTTTGTGAGAGGCATCTGGGTAAACGCCTCGCTGTGCCGGGGTCCTCTCACGGCCGCCTTCCCGCCCCGAGGGAGCCGAGCCGGGCCGAATTGTTCCGCAGAGCCGAAGAGCCGAGTGTGGCCGGACACAGCCGAGTTTCCCCGAAGAGCCGAGTGTGGCCGGAAACAGCCGAGTTTAACCGAAGAGCCCAGTGCAGCCGAAAATAGCCGAGTTGAGCCGAAGAGACGAGTTTAGCCGACAACAGCCGAGTTTAACCGAAGAGCCCAGTGCAGCCGAAAATAGCCGAGTTGAGCCGAAGAGACGAGTTTAGCCGACAACAGCCGAGTTTAACCGAAGAGCCCAGTGCAGCCGAAAATAGCCGAGTTGAGCCGAAGAGACGAGTGTGGCCGACAACAGCCGACTTGAGACGAAGAGCCGAGTGTAGCCGAACACAGCCGACTTGAGACGAAGAACCGACTGTAGCCGAACACGGCCGACTTGAGACGAAGAGCCGATGATAGCCGAGTGTAACCGGTACCGAGTGTAGCCGACATTGGCCGCATTTAGGCAAAGAGCCGAATATGACCGACTTTAGCCCAACCGGGCCGAAGTTCTGCCGAAGAGCCGGAAAAGCCGAATTTAGACGAAAAGCCGAACCGAAACGATTTTAGACCTAAGCCGAACCAAGCCTAATTTAGCCGAGTTTATTTAAACAGAACCGAACGACGCCGCAGCGCTCTGCCTGCACAGCGCCGGTGCAGACGGCAGGGGGCGGTGTATAAAGTGAGTATAAAATATCAACTATATATAAGAAGGAATAAAAAGCTCTGTGTCATGTGCAGCAATAGAAAATTTCAGGCTCCCAGGGAATAAATAGTTTTCTTTCAGTCATTATAGTTTTGGGATTTTTTTTTACTCCCAGGTATCCTGAATGTTACTACTGCTGCTTTTTTATTCTAAAGCTAGAAAGGAAAACCAAGATTAGAAATACAAGAAAAAGAAAGGGAAAGGGAAAGGGAAAAAAAAAGGGGGGGGGGGGGGGAAAGGAAAGGAAAGGAAAGAAAGCAGGAGAGCAGAAGGGAAGGGAAGGGAAAGGGGTGAAAAACAGAGTTAAAAAAAGAAAAAGAGTTGGAGGGAAAAAGAGAGGGCATTCGGGAGGAGCGGTGCTGCCTCAGGTCCTTCCCTGCCCGGGGGCGAAGGATCCATTTGATGCCCGGGAAGGACTGCAACTCCCGGTGGCGGGGGACGGAGCCGTGGCTGTCAGCCCGAGACTCCAGCTCCCGCCAGGCCCTGCTGCCGGCGCGGCGTGTGACGCAACGGGCGACGGGGCCCGGCATTTTTCTCTAAATCGGCAGTAAATACAGCTGAGTAAAATTAGCTTGGCTTTCTTCCTTCTTTTGTAACTGAACTGTTTTTATTAAAAATCCTATTTGAATATGTGGAAAAAGTGGGGATGTCCTGTAGCATATCGTAGCTTTTCTTGTTTACAGGGTGCTCAGAAAGCATGCGTCCCTTAGAGTCCCACGGAAAGGTTCTCAGTGCGCTCTCTATCAAGGTATGTATTTAAAATTAAGTGATCCCTTTAGATATTTGCCTGTGTACCTTTTCCTGTAATTCAGAGCTTGCGTTCTGTGGGTTTTATGATAAACCTGTAAAACATGTAAGAATGGTTTTGCAAGTCTGAATCGTTGAAGGCAGCAATAAGTGGATTTAGAGCCTGTTCTTGACCAGACAAAGGGAAAAAGTGTGACTCTGATGCTGAACTTGTCATTTTTCATTTGACTTGCCTTGAATTATTGAAGAAGAGAGAGAACTAGGAAAAGAGAGAAATAGAATTGATTATTGAGCCCTCCTAAAAAGCTCACCATGATTCTGTGTAGAGCCAAAGTGAAGGGTGATGGAACAGAGCTCTGTGCGTTAGAAGGAAATAAACCTGACCTCCACACAGAGTCTTACTAATTTCTATTTTTAAAATGCAAAATAAGTTTAGGAAGTGTTGGAAGTTAGTGTTTTGGGAAAGAAATGGCAGTTCCACAGAACATTCCATTTAAGAGAGGCCCTTGGAAGGATTCATTTTGTAACTGCTGTCACTGCAATCAGTTGGTGGTTCAGCCTTGAAACGTGCACTTGACCTTCTATAAAGCACTGTTTTGTTTGCCTTTCAGTGCTATGAGTCTTGATAAATTGGAGAAGAGCCCAAGAGAAATTTTTCATCCCTTGATATAAAAGGTAGGAAGTGACTTTTTTTGGTTTGGTTCTTTTTCTTTATTATTTCCTGGAAATAAAAGTAATTAAGTATAGGTGCTACTGGTTTGTTTCTTCCAGTAGCAGGTGATAATAATAGTAGTAGTACTAGCAAAAATAATAATAGAAATAATAATAATAGTAATGTAATACTACTTAAACTGTCTTTATCCATTGGACTGGCCATTTCAAATCAAAACTTCTAAACACAAATCAAACCATCATCCTTGTAGAATCTTTCACAGCAGCGGGCTAAAGATCCTGGTTTTGTTGACAGGATTTATTGGTTCTGGAAGAACAAGAGGGAAGTACAAGCCTAACTTCTTCTAGCTCACAGACCCGTCCGGTGAACCCAGCTTTGTATTTTGATGGGCTTGTGATGACTTCGAAATCAATTGCTCATTACAGTTAAAAAAAATTAATGTTTTTTTGAACGTGACAGCAGAAATAACTTTATGCACCAACTTAATAATGATAGATCACCAGTTTAAGTTAAAAATTCATGCTATACTATCAAAATTTAAAGGTAAATTATTATGTGTTAGGTGATGGTATAAAGTGTATGTTCTAATGTGTAATGCAAAGATACATACGTACCTGAAAGTCCTGAGAGGAAACAAATTTTTATGTCTGCTGTTTGATTGTTTACGATACGATATTTGGCTTTATTTCCCAGGGATCGGTGAATTTTAACTTCGGAGTCCTCTGTGCTAAGGATGCTCAGCTTACCGATGATGAAATGTTCAGTAATGGTGAGTTTTTCACCTTCTCTTTAATTGCTATGCTGATCTGACTAAGAAAAGAAAAAACAAAAGCAAGAGAAAAAAAAAAGGATGGTTTATTATTTTTTACGCTGTTATGTTTGTTTCCTCAGTATTTGCTGCAGGTCTGCTTACCCAAGCTTTGGGTTCCTTCTGTCCCACTGGGAGTGGCCCAATTTGGTTGCATCTGGTGAAATTCACCCTGAGACCTTACAGAACCAGCTCCAACTACGTGAGAGCCATTTGCAGTTCTCTCCAGACGCCTGGAGAATGGGTGACGTTTCTGAGGATCCGGCGAGCGTGCTTCTGTCAAAACTCAGTCTGTGAAGTTTCTGGGGAAAACCCTTCTGTGTCCTGAAGGGTTCAAACTCTGGTGAGGATCCAGTTATCAGGTGCTCACTTGGATGGTTCCAGCTCCCAAAGGTAACACTTGTACTCTTGCCCTGTAGTTTACATCTATTGTATTTTTGTTATTTTGCAAGATTTTTTGTCTTTGCAAAATATTGTGCATTTCACTCTTTGGGCACTCTCAGATGGTTCTTTGGTGCAGCACCACCCCATGGGACACTTGGCTGCTGTCCTGAAGGGGATGGTCGCTAGAATTGTAAATCCTGGAGTGTTTATAAGTCTTCTGTCCCCAGGGAGGTGTCGTGCTTTGTTTACTTTTGTTCTGTTAGTTAGGCGCTGCTTCTCGTTGCAAGTACGAATTTCAAACTGCCCTGTTCTTATTTTAACTGTTTTCCTGGTTCTCTCCCTACGGCAGGGAAAGACTCTCATATCCTTGTCGTCGGTCTCGGTGCTGTCCAAGAAGATACAGAGACTAAAAAAATCATAAGAAGCAAAATATGACTGCAGGGAAAAGAAGCTGGAGAGAACAAAAGGTGATGTTGTTATCCTTACCCTGTATTAGAAACATCTGCTGTGCTTTGATGCTGGTAGCTGCCGGGGGCTTGTTAGCTCTTTGTAGGCAGGTGTAGGTGTTCACTTGTAGGTTTTTTCTCTGGACAAGGCAATTCAAACTTTGCTAAGCTTATATTTGCAGAGTACTCTCTAGCACAGTCCAGCATGACATTTTTGAATGTTGTAAAAATACCATGTTACTTGGAAATTGCTAATGAAGAGAAGCTTTAGGGGAAAATAAGATGTCAGGGTTGGAAGGTGTGAGAAGAATTGTGTGAGGATGTTAGACTGAAGTAAAGCACACTTGAAGCTGGACTGGCACGCTGGCAGGTCCCCTATTAAACAGTAGTGCTGAGATTAGCCTAGGAGTTGCCCATTGTTTCTGTAGAAATCAATGTTTCCTGGTCTTCAGAGGTAAGCTGCTTTGAAAAGCTGGAAGGTGCAGCATGCTGACAATCCCCGTGCTTTGGATTAAAAGTAGATTTCAGAAGGGTCCTAAGCTTTTGTCTTTTCCTAGAAGTCGATGTAATCCTGTCGAGGAGTTTTTAGTTCTGTGTTGCCATGTCATCCATCAGAGCCCTGCTGTACTAATCATCATACAAGTACAAAACAAAAAATCAGACCCTGTCCCACCCACTTAGAGCCCAGAACACGATTTCCTCAGGCTGCCATTTGTGTGCCATCGGTACTCACCACGGAAGGGAGCTGGGGATTGTTGCAGCTGTTGGGAACAAACCGCTTCTAGTCACACAGAAATGGAATTGGGACGACGCCTCGGCCAGCCCCTCTCTGCCATCGTCTCCTGAATCTGCAGCAGAGCAGTTCCAGTCCATCCGGGCACGTGTAATCCAGTTCCTGATGATCTGAGCACACGGAGCAGCGCTCAGCTGCTGTGGGGGGCTCACGGAAGGCAGAGTGTGCATTGTCATCTTCCTGAACCTACAGACGAATCAAAGTGAGAAGCAACAGCGTGGAAATCAGTCGCATATATGCTAAATAAAACTTGCAGATTTTTTTAAGAATTGTTGTTTCTTGTTCTTTGTTGTGCCTCAGTGCTTAGAAAACCTCCCTTTAAAATCAGTTAAATTCATCAGTTGAACCTTTGTTTGCAGACCCTCACTGAGCAGAATTCATTGCAGACTCAGTGCACGCTGTGCTGGCCTCCCGGGAGTGTGAGGAGCTCATGTGTGCTACGTTTTGCTTTAGGACGCTCTAAGGTATTTATTCCTTTTGGGATACATGATGAGAATTCCCAAGAGAGGTAGTTATAAGGTATGACATCGGGAAAAAGCCTGTGTAGTTAGAATGTTGTTGCTGTCAAAAGTTAATTTTTTCTTAGCCAGTAGTTAGCTTTTTGCTTTATTTTTGTGGTATCAGTATTTTATTGTTTAAAAAATTCCTTCAAAATAACTTCAGTGGCTGGCCATCAGTACCTTGTTCAGATTTGCCTATTTGCTTGTAGCTAAAATGTTCACATCTTGTTTATCATTATATTTAAGAAACTGCTGCCCAGCCAACTAATAACTGAATATCCATCTGTCTGGGACACGGGGAGAGGATTTAGGTAATGTCTTTGTTTCCAGAAAAAAGTTGTAGTGTAGTTTCTAAATAGAGGAGAAGGGGGTGAAGACTCGGGGCTCTGATGCCGTTGGGGCACCCCAAGGTCCCAAGGAGAAGGAGCCCCACTGGGGTGCAGGAGCAGGTGTGTTCTCATCTAATAATGAACAAATTATAAATATAAATATGACAATTATAAGCATGAAAATATTTTTAAAATACTTAAATAAAGCGGGTTTTCTTTATTGGTCAATAGGCAGGGTTTTGATAGTAAAAATTATAAATACAAATAATATAAAGGTAGAAATCTAAGTTTAGAAATATATAATAAATACATACAGATAAATATAAAAATTAAAAATATAACAAAAAATTAGTTGTAGCAGTAGATATTATACATAATTTAAATAATAATTTAAATCTATTTTAAAATTTTATATATATAATATATCATTATTAATGTAATACATCCAAAGAAACGATAAATTAAAATATGAATGTGTAATTATACAAAGTATAAATAAAAAATATTTCAATATCCTTTAAAAGAAGGGTTTTTTTTAATTTATTTGGTTAGAGACGGGGTTTTTATTTGAAATAATGGAAGTATTATAGAAGTATAAAACTAAATATAGAAATATACAGTCAATATGGAAAGATATTTGTAAAAAACACGAGCGAACGACGCCTCCTCCGGCCTAATGGAACGAGCTCAGCCGAACCAAGGCGAGACCGGCGGAGTCTGACGGCCTCGAGCGAACCGAGGCCAGGCTTGCGAGGCTGCCTGAACCGAGCCGAGCTCAGCCGAACCGAGCCCGCTGCTCTCGTGCGCGCTAATTAGCGCGAGTGCGGTCACAGCCCAATGAGCTCCTGTGCAACGCCGCGCTCCCGATCGTGTCCGTGCGATGGCCGGGCCGCCCGCGGGACGCGGCAGCAGGAGAGCCCCGAGCCGGGCGAGTTTAACGTGAGGCGGCGCCGCTTGCCCGCCGTCAGGGAGCCGAGCCGAGCCGAGCCGAGCCGCGCCGAACGTACAGAGCGGCTCCGAGTTGGGCCGAAGCGAGCCGGGCCGCGCCGAGCGCAGAGAGCGGCTCCGAGTTCGGCCGAATGAAGCCGAGCCTCGCCGAGCGCAGAGAGCGGCTCCGAGTTCGGCCGAATGAAGCCGAGCCGCGCCGAGCGCACTGAGCGGCTCCGAGTTCGGCCGAAGCGAGGCGAGCCGAGCCGAGCCGAGCCGCGCGCACTGAGCGGCTCCGAGTTCGGCCGAAGCGAGGCGAGCCGAGTCGCGCCGAGCGCACAGAGCGGCTCCGAGTTCGGCCGAAGCGAGGCGAGCCGAGCCGCACAGAGCGGCTCCGAGTTCGGCCGAAGCGAGGCGAGCCGAGGCGCCCCGAGCGCAGAGAGCAGCTCCGAGTTCGGCCGAAGCGAGGCGAGCCGCGCCGAGCGCACAGAGCGGCTCCGAGTTCTGCCGAAGCGAGCCGAGCCGCGCTGAGCGCACTGATCGGCTCCGAGTTCGGCCGAAGCGAGCCGAGGCGCCCCGAGCGCACAGAACAGCTCCGAGTCCGGCCGAAGGGAGCCGAGCCGTGCCGAAGGGTCGAGTCCAGCCGAATGCAGATGACAATGGCCGAGTTTAGCCGACTAGAGCCGAGTTTAGCCGAGCAGCTGTGAGCCTTGAGGTGAGCGTGCATCGTTGCCGGCTTGGGATTGAGTGAAATGCGCTAAGGAAACCAGCTCTGGGGAGGGAGGCAGGGAAATCCTCTCTTAACGTTTACCAATTCTTCCGTCAAACTCATCACGGCAGGACAGCGTGAAGACTGAAAGTGTAAGAAGATGTGGAGGGAAACAGAGAATCTGACAGGAGCATCGAATGCACAAGTGCACGAATTTTGCTTTTTGCTTGGATGTAAATTCAGAAGTTGTAAGGAATTTGGGAAGAAGAAGGGACATTTCAGAAGGAGAAGAAGTTGTTGTTACAGTCCTGGCAAAATCTTTTGTTCTAGCTAATAAAAGAAGTTAGTTTAAAAAACAAAAAAAAAAGTGTTTTTTTTTCTTCACTGTTATATTCATTGGTGATATATGGTGTGTTGTTTTATTTCTTGGTATTATTAACTCTGTGTAAATTGTTTTTTGAGTGAAGCTAACTTTGGATGGGTTGTTTTGTATTTGAGGTAGGATCAATTTCAATAGGTTTCTTTCACAGAGTTCTCATAGGTATTACTGGGATTTTGGTTTTGTTTACTGTATGCATAAACATAGAGATTTGGTAGGGCCAGCTGGGCTGCTGGAGTTTTGGGTGTGAATTTATTAGATGGCTTTTGTTAAACACAGAATAATTATGTAAGGTAACAGCAAATTACCCAATCACCCAATTTATCCAGCTATGTAACCTTACCACAAAGTTTTATATCTTGCCAGTTTTCTGTTCTTCTGCTCCAAGTAGTTGTTGCAAAAAAGAAAGCACGGTTACTTTTCTGAAGAGTTTTCTTCTATAACAAGCCCTTTACTGCCCTTGAATGTGAGTCAGAGGAGCTAAACAGCTGCAGCTGCTCTGAGGGCTTGGTGGGATTCGCCCCCTCCCTTTTCTTGGGTGCCATGGGAACGAGAGGCGGGGCACCATCAGGGGTATATTAACCCCAGCCGTGGCTGAGGGGCTTCATTCCCTCTTGGGGATGTGCTGGGGTAAGAGCTCTCCTCTCATTTCAGGGAAGAGGCTCTTTCAGCTCGTCTCAGCTTATTTTCAGCAGGTGTTTCTGGGCATCTAAAGCACAGAGGCTTGGAAGATTCTGTGAAGAAAACAGCATAGAACACAGGGAATATTTAGGTTTGTGATTTTGGGTTTTGTGTTTAGGGGTGGTAAAGTGCCTTTGAAATTTTTGGTTTTGCACTGTTTTTTTTTTTTTGGTTGGATTTTTTTTTGGTGGAATTTTTTGTTTCTTAGGTTTTCTTTTTGGGGTTTTTGGTTGGTTTTCATTGCTTTCTTTGATTTTTTGGTAGTTTCTGTTTTTTTTTTTTTTGTGGGGATTTAGGTGTTTTGGGTTTTTTTATTTTTGTTTTCTGGTTTAGTTTTTTTTGTTGTTGTTGTTGTTGTTATTGTTTTTTTTTTTTTTTGGTTTTTTTTTTTTCTTTAATGGAGGAGTGAGACTCCCTGAAATTCCAAGCTGTGTCAAGCACAACAGATTCTCAGCAGATTCATCATGTCTTCAGAGGGATCTGCCCAGTGTCCAAGATGATGTTTGAGACTCAGGCTTCTGATGAGTTGAGGATTGTGACTGGGAGAGGGAGAGTGTTCAGGTATCCAGTTTAGGAGTTATTGGGAGGGGGTTTGCAGGCAGCAGGGTGAGAAAGGGTGTTTATTTGTTTATTTGAGGCCCCCCCCCCCCCCACAAGGGTGTTCAGAAGCCTAGCAGAGGCATTCCCATGTCTTGCAGCACACAAGGTCATCCACTGTACTCACAGCAATGCCATTTAACTTTGCCTTTCTCTAACCCAGGTGCCACCCCTAATGAAGGCCACAGCCTTGGAATCAGGATGAAACTGGAGCCTGAAGGAGCCAGGCACGCTCAGGAAAGGGCAAGTAGCTGCCTTGCTGGGATTTGGCCCACATAACTCTGGACTCACACTTTGGTTTTGGTTTTCTTTATTGGAGGTGACCGAGAGGCTCACAGGCCATCACAGAGCCCTCCGAGGCAGACTCATTTCAGGTGCAACGTGGATTCCCCTCACTGATCATCCAAAAGATAAGTTTGGGGCCACGGCCTGGAGATGGTGGAGTAGCAGGTTGGGAATCCCTGGGACAGATTTAAAAATTGGCAGTGGGAAAAGCAATCTTCTCCAAGGGCCTCTTAGGACAGGTAAAGGGAGAGGCTCTACTTTTGATGGCAGATGTCAGGCGGGCAGTGCAGAACAGCTCCGGTGTGCGTCGTGTTGTCCGGTGTGCTGTGTTCCCTAGTGTGTCTTTGGGGTCCCTTTTGCCCTCTTCCATCGAGGCCCTCACCACAAGCATGATGTGTCGTGTTTCACGTCCCCCTGTTTGTCACGTTCTGTGTCACGGGTGTGTGCACACGTTTGTGCTGGAGCTGTTCTGCCCTGCCCATGGCCTGCTGCAGTAGGACAAGCCTTGGGGAGTTGAAATTTGTAATGTGGGCTGTACTTGGGCTCTAGATGCTATTCCTAGGTTGGCAAAAGGTGTTTGCAGCTTGTGAGTTACCCTGGTGGTGTTTGACATATGTTCTAACTTTCTTTCAGGTGCAGCTGCATTCCATGTGTGGCAGAGGGTCAGGGTTAGGAGGTGCCGGGCCTTCTTAGGAGCGCGGTGAGTAGCAGAGTGGTGGGGTTTTGGCCGATGCGGTGCCAAGCTCAGGCCCTGATGTTTGGTTCTCTTTAATCTAGCTGTCTGAGGGACACCAGCCCGGTGCCAGCAGGACCTTCCCAGGTGACGAGGTGGCCTTTCTTTGCACCTGACAGGGACCAGCATCCCCAGATGTCTGAGAGATAAGTAGAGGGTGATGACGCACAGTAGGCATGAAGGCATGGTGCTGGTTTGGGAATGACTGGGAGGGGTTTTTGAGTCCAATTTGGAGGTGGGGGGTGTTCATGAGGTGGCCCCTTAGGCCCCATCAAAGCCACGTCTCACTTTTGATCCCAGTGCTGAGGTGTGCAGGGCCGAGCAGTCCCGCTGTGTCTCGTGTCACTTGTCTGTTGTGCATTATGTGTTGTTTGTGTATGCCATGTCTTTTACCTTAGGGGGGCCTGTCAGAAACCCTGGCATCCTTGTTAGCATCTGTGATCTCTGCATTCCTTGGCCTGGCACCCGGGCCATTGAACTTTTGACTGGGGAGCTCAGACAGGCATCAGACTCTCTTCTGTCTTTGGAAGCATCCAGTCAGGTGTCTTGTCAGGTCTTGTTCTGAGCTGTCCGGACAGCTATGCCCCACCTGGATCCGTTATGGTGGATTAGGACTTGTAATATTACGAGGTTAGGTAGAGGGTTCTGACTGTAGGATTCCTAGGCATCCATCTTTGCAGTTATTGGAATAAATCATTCAGTTAGCATCTTCTTCCTCCAGGGTTCTCTGAGCCTCATCAGCTGACCATCGGTCTCAGCTCGGTCATCTCCTTTTGCATTCTCTCAGTCCTTGCAGCCATTTTCCTTGCCAAGAGATTTCTGTTGCTGTTGTGTCCGCGTTGTCTTTCCTGTCCTGTCCTGTCTGTCCTGTGTCACGGGTGTCATCACACATTTGTGCCGGGGCTGCTCTGCCCTGCCGCACAGCCTGGTGCAATAGGAGAAGTCCTGGGGACTTGGCATTTGTAATGTGGGGTGTAGTTGGACTCTAGATGGGATTTGTAGATGGACACATCATATCTGGAGCTCTTCAGTTATCCTGCAACAGTGTGACTCTTGTCCTAACTTTTTTTCCAGAATCAGATGGATTAAATCTGTGCCAGAGGGCCCCGTCCCGGGTGAGGGGATTGCCCCGAGCAGGTGAGGCCCCATTTGTCTCTGCAGCAGAAGTGTATGTGGTGACTGTGTTACAGCACTGTTCTTTGTCTTTCTTTTTAGGAAATCAATCTGGATACCAGCAGCCAAGGTGAGCAGCGGAGAGAAGTGGTTGTTATTGCTCAGCTCTGAAGCACAACAATTTTTCAGCCGATTCATCGTGTCACAAGAGGGATCTGCCCAGTGTCAAGGATGATGTTTGAGATTGAGGCTTCAGGTGAGTTGAGGATTGTGACTGGGAGAGGGAGGGTGATCAGGTATCCAGTTAGGAGTTCTTGGGAGGGGGTTTGAAGGCAGCAGGGTGAGAAAGGGTGTTTATTTGTTTATTTGAGGGCCTCCCCACACAAGGCTGTTCAGAAGCCTAGCAGAGGCATTCCCATGTCTTAGAGCACACAAGGTCATCCATTCCACTCACAGCAATGGCATTTAACTTTGCCTTTCTCTAACCCAGGCGCCACCCCTAATGAAGGCCACCGCCTTGGAATCAGGATGAAGCTGGAGCCTGAGGGAGCCAGGCACACTCAGGAAAGGGCAAGTAGCTGCCTTGCAGGTATTTGGCCCGCATAACTCTGGACTCACACTTTGGTTTCGGTTTACTTTATTGTAGCTGACCAAGAGGCTCACAGGCCATCACAGAGCCCTCCGAGGCAGACTCATTTCAGGTGCAACGTGGATCCACATCGCCGATCATCCAAAAGATAAGTTGGGGGCCAGGGCCTGGAGATGAGAGAATAGTGGGTTGGTAGTTCTTGGGGCAGATTTAGAAATTAGCAAAGAGAAGAGCATTCTTCTCCAAGGGCCTCTTAGGACAGCTAAAGGGAGAGGCTCTACTTTTGATGGCAGCTTTCAGGTGGGCAGTGCAGAACAGCTCCGGTGTGTGCCGTGTTCCCTCGTGTGTCTTTGGGGTCCCTTTTGCCCTCTTCCCTCGAGGCCCTCACCACAAGCATGATGTGTCGTGTTTCATGTCCCCCTGTTTGTCACGTTCTGTGTCACGGGTGTGTTCACACGTTTGTGCCGGAGCTGCTCTGCCCTGCCCATGGCCTGCTGCAGTAGGACAAGCCTTGGGGAGTTGAAATTTGTCATGTGGGCTGTACTTGGGCTCTAGATGCTCTTCCTAGATTGACATAAGGTGTTTGCAGCTTGTGAGTTACCCTGGTGGTGTTTGACATATGTTCTAACTTTCTTTCAGGTGCAGATGCATTCCACGTGTGGCAGAGGGTCAGGGTTAGGAGGTGCCGGGCCTTCTTAGGAGCGCGGTGAGTAGCAGAGTGGTGGGGTTTTGGCCGATGCGGTGCCAAGGTCAGGCACTGATGTTTGGTTCTCTTTAATCTAGCTGTCTGAGAGACACCAGCCCGGTGCCAGCAGGACCTTCCCAGGTGACGAGGTGGCCTTTCTATGCACGTGACAGGGACCAGCATCCCCAGATGTCTGAGAGATAAGTAGAGGGCTGTGACCCACAGAGGGGATGAAGGCATGGTGCTGGTTTGGGAATGACCGGGAGGCGTTTTTGAGTCCAATTTGGAGGTGGGGGGTGTTCATGAGGTGGCCCCTTAGGCCCCATCAAAGCCACGTCTCACTTTTGATCCCAGTGCTGAGGTGTGCAGGGCAGAGCAGTCCCGGGGTGTCTCGTGTCACTTGTCTGTTGTGCATTATGTGTTGTTTGTGTATCCCATATCTTTATCTTAGGGGGGCCTGTCAGAAACCTTGGCATCCTTGTTAGCATCTGTGATCTCTGCATTCCTTGGCCTGGCACCCGGGCCACAGAACTTTTGACTCGGGAGCTCAGACATGCATCAGACTCTCTTCCCTCTTTGGAAGCATCCAGTCAGGTGTCTTGTCAGGTCTTGTTCTGAGCTGTACGGGCAGCTATGCCCCACCTGGATCCATTATGGTGGATTAGGACTTGTAATATTACGAGGTTAGGTAGAGGGTTTTGACTGTAGGTTTCCTAGGCATCCATCTTTGATTTATTCCAATAACTGCATTCAATTAGCATCTTCTTCCTCCAGGGTTTTCTGAGCCTCATCAGCTCACCATCGGTCTCAGCTCGGTCATCTCCCTTTGCATTCTCTCAGTCCTTGCAGCCATTTCCCTTGCCAAGAGATGCCTGTTCCTGTTGTGTCCCCGTTGTCTGTCCTGTCCTGTCTGTCCTGTGTCACGGGTGTCAGCACACGTATGTGCCGGAGCTGCTCTGCCCTGCCGCACAGCCTGGTGCGATAGGAGAAGTCCTGGGGACTTGGAATTTGTAATTTGGGGTGTAGTTGGACTCTAGATGGGATTTGTCGATGGACACATCATATCTGGAGCTCCTCAGTTATCCTGCAACAGTGTGACTCTTGTCCTACCTTTTTTTTCAGATTGAGATGGATTAAATCTGTGCCAGAGGGCCCCATCCCGGGTGAGGGGATTGCCCCGAGCAGGTGAGGCCCCATTTGTCTCTGCAGCAGAAGTGTGTATGGTGGCTGTGTTACAGCTCTGTTCTTTGTCTTTCTTTTTAGGAAATAAATCTGGATGCCAGCAGTCAAGGTGGGCAGCGGGGAGGAGTGGTTGTTATTGCTCAGCTCTCAAGCACAACAATTTTTCAGCCGATTCATCGTGTCACAAGAGAGATCTGCCCAGTGTCAAGGATGATGTTTGAGATTGAGGCTTCAGGTGAGTTGAGGATTGTGACTGGGAGAGGGAGGGTGAGTAGGTATCCAGTTTAGGAGTTCTTGGGAGGGGGTTTGCAAGCAGCAGGGTGAGAAAGGGTGTTTATTTGTTTATTTGAGGGCCCCCCCCCACAAGGCTGTTCAGAAGCCTAGCAGAGGCATTCCCATGTCTTGCAGCACACAAGGTCCTCCACTGCACTCACAGGAATGCCATTTAACTTTGCCTTTCTCTAACCCAGGTGCCACTCCTAATAAAGGCCACAGCCTTGGAATCAGGATGAAGCTGGAGCCTGAAGGAGCCAGGCACGCTCAGGAATGGGCAAGTAGCTGCCTGTGTGGGATTTGGCCCACATAACTCTGGACTCACACTTTGGTTTTGGTTTTCTTTATTGTAGCTGACCAAGAGGCTCACAGGCCATCACAGAGCCCTCCGAGGCAGACTCATTTCAGGTGCAACGTGGATCCACATCGCCGATCATCCAAAAGATAAGTCGGGGGCCACGGCCTGGAGATGGGAGAGTATCAGGTTGGGAGTTCTTGCGCCAGATTTAAAAATTGGCAGTGGGAAAAGCAATCTTCTCCAAGGGCCTCTTAGGACAGGTAAAGGGAGAGGCTCTACTTTTGATGGCAGCTTTCAGGTGGGCAGTGCAGAACAGCTCCGGTGTGTGCCGTGTTCCGTAGTGTGTCTTTGGGGTCCCTTTTGCCCTCTTCCCTCGAGGCCCTCACCACAAGCATGATGTGTCGTGTTTCATGTCCCCCTGTTTGTCACGTTCTGTGTCACGGGTGTCTGCGGGTATTTGTGCCGGAACTGTTCTGCCCTGTCCATGGCCTGCTGCAGTAGGACAAGCCTTGGGGAGTTGAAATTTGTCATGTGGGGTGTACTTGGGCTCTAGATGCTCTTCCTAGATTGACATAAGGTGTTTGCAGCTTGTGAGTTACCCTGGTTTTGTTTGACATAAGTTCTAACTTTCTTTCAGGTGCAGATGCATTCCACGTGTGGCAGAGGGTCAGGGTTAGGAGGTGCCGGGCCTTCTTAGGAGCGAGGTGAGTAGCAGAGTGGTGGGGTTTTGGCCGATGCGGTGCCAAGATCAGGCACTGATGTTTGGTTCTCTTTAATCTAGCTGTCTGAGAGACACCAGCCCGGTGCCAGCAGGACCTTCCCAGCTGACGAGGTGGCCTTTCTTTGCACCTGACAGGGACCGGCATCCCCAGATGTCTGAGAGATAAGTAGAGGGCTGTGACCCACAGAGGGGATGAAGGCATGGTGCTGGTTTGGGAATTACTGGGAGGGGTTTTTGAGTCCAATTTGGAGGTGGGTGGTGTTCATGAAGTGGCCCCTTAGGCCCCATAAAAGCAAAGTCTCACTTTTGATCGCAGTGCTGAGGTGTGCAGGGCAGAGCAGTCCCGGGGTGTCTCGTGTCCTTTGTCTGTTGTGCATTATGTGTTGTTTGTGTATGCCATGTCTTTTACCTTAGGGGGGCTTGTCAGAAACCTTGGCATCCTTGTTAGCATCTGTGATCTCTGCATTCCTTGGCCTGGCACCCGGGCCAGAGAACTTTTGACTGGGGAGCTCAGACATGCATCAGACTCTCTTCCCTCTTTGGAAGCATCCAGTCAGGTGTCTTGTCAGGTCTTGTTCTGAGCTGTAGGGACAGCTATGCCCCACCTGGATCCATTATGGTGGATTAGGACTTGTAATATTACGAGGTTAGGTAGAGGGTTTTGACTGTAGGTTTCCTAGGCATCCATCTTTGATTTATTCCAATAACTGCATTCAATTAGCATCTTCTTCCTCCAGGGTTTTCTGAGCCTCATCAGCTCACCATCGGTCTCAGCTCGGTCATCTCCCTTTGCATTCTCTCAGTCCTTGCAGCCATTTCCCTTGCCAAGAGATGCCTGTTCCTGTTGTGTCCCCGTTGTCTGTCCTGTCCTGTCTGTCCTGTGTCACGGGTGTCAGCACACGTATGTGCCGGAGCTGCTCTGCCCTGCCGCACAGCCTGGTGCGATAGGCGAAGTCCTGGGGACTTGGAATTTGTAATTTGGGGTGTAGTTGGACTCTAGATGGGATTTGTCGATGGACACATCATATCTGGAGCTCCTCAGTTATCCTGCAACAGTGTGACTCTTGTCCTACCTTTTTTTTCAGATTGAGATGGATTAAATCTGTGCCAGAGGGCCCCATCCCGGGTGAGGGGATTGCCCTGAGCAGGTGAGGCCCATTTGTCTCTGCTGCAGAAGTGTGTATGGTGGCTGTGTTACAGCTCTGTTCTTTGTCTTTCTTTTTAGGAGGTCAATCTGGATGCCAGCAGTCAAGGTGGGCAGCGGGGAGGAGTGGTTGTTATTGCTCAGCTCTCAAGCACAACAATTTTTCAGCCGATTCATCGTGTCACAAGAGAGATCTGCCCAGTGTCAAGGATGATGTTTGAGATTGAGGCTTCAGGTGAGTTGAGGATTGTGACTGGGAGAGGGAGGGTGAGTAGGTATCCAGTTTAGGAGTTCTTGGGAGGGGGTTTGCAAGCAGCAGGGTGAGAAAGGGTGTTTATTTGTTTATTTGAGGGCCCCCCCACACAAGGCTGTTCAGAAGCCTAGCAGAGGCATTCCCATGTCTTGCAGCACACAAGGTCCTCCACTGCACTCACAGGAATGCCATTTAACTTTGCCTTTCTCTAACCCAGGTGCCACTCCTAAGGAAGGCCACAGCCTTGGAATCAGGATGAAGCTGGAGCCTGAAGGAGCCAGGCACGCTCAGGAAATGGCAAGTAGCTGCCTGTGTGGGATTTGGCCCACATAACTCTGGACTCACACTTTGGTTTTGGTTTTCTTTATTGTAGCTGACCAAGAGGCTCACAGGCCATCACAGAGTCCTCCGAGGCAGACTCATTTCAGGTGCAACGTGGATCCACATCGCCGATCATCCAAAAGATAAGTTGGGGGCCAGGGCCTGGAGATGAGAGAATAGTGGGTTGGTAGTTCTTGCGCCAGATTTAAAAATTGGCAGTGGGAAAAGCAATCTTCTCCAAGGGCCTCTTAGGACAGGTAAAGGGAGAGGCTCTACTTTTGATGGCAGATGTCAGGCGGGCAGTGCAGAACAGCTCCGGTGTGTGCCGTATTCCCTAGTGTGTCTTTGGGGTCCCTTTTGCCCTCTTCCCTCGAGGCCCTCACCACAAGCATGATGTGTCGTGTTTCATGTCCCCCCTGTTTGTCACGTTCTGTGTCACGGGTGTCTGCGGGTATTTGTGCCGGAACTGTTCTGCCCTGCCCATGGCCTGCTGCAGTAGGACAAACCATAGGGAGTGGGAATTTGTAATGTGGGGTGTACTTGGGCTCTGGATGCTGTTCCTAGATTGACATAAGGTGTTTGCAGCTTGTGAGTTACCCTGGTTTTGTTTGACATAAGTTCTAACTTTCTTTCAGGTGCAGATGCATTCCACGTGTGGCAGAGGGTCAGGGTTAGGAGGTGCCGGGCCTTCTTAGGAGCGCGGTGAGTAGCAGAGTGGTGGGGTTTTGGCCGATGCGGTGCCAAGGTCAGGCACTGATGTTTGGTTCTCTTTAATCTAGCTGTCTGAGAGACACCAGCCCGGTGCCAGCAGGACCTTCCCAGCTGACGAGGTGGCCTTTCTTTGCACCTGACAGGGACCAGCATCCCCAGATGTCTGAGAGATAAGTAGAGGGCTGTGACCCACAGAGGGGATGAAGGCATGGTGCTGGTTTGGGAATTACTGGGAGGGGTTTTTGAGTCCAATTTGGAGGTGGGGGGTGTTCATGAGGTGGCCCCTTAGGCCCCATAAAAGCCACGTCTCACTTTTGATCGCAGTGCTGAGGTGTGCAGGGCAGAGCAGTCCCGGGGTGTCTCGTGTCACTTGTCTGTTGTGCATTATGTGTTGTTTGTGTATGCCATGTCTTTTACCTTAGGGGGGCCTGTCAGAAACCTTGGCATCCTTGTTAGCATCTGTGATCTCTGCATTCCTTGGCCTGGCACCCGGGCCATTGAACTTTTGACTGGGGAGCTCAGACAGGCATCAGACTCTCTTCTGTCTTTGGAAGCATCCAGTCAGGTGTCTTGTCAGGTCTTGTTCTGAGCTGTCCGGACAGCTATGCCCCACCTGGATCCATTATGGTGGATTAGGACTTGTAAGAATGTGAGGGCAGGCAGAGGATTCTGACCATAGGATTCCTAGGCATCGATCTTTGCTGTTCTTGGAATAAATCCTTCAGTTAGCATCTTCTTCCTCCAGGGTTCTCTGAGCCTCATCAGCTGACCGTCAGTTTGAACTCAGTCATCTCCTTTTGCATTCTCTCAGTCCTTGCAGCCATTTTCCTTGCCAAGAGATGTCTGTTGCTGTTGTGTCCCCGTTGTCTGTCCTGTCCTGTCCTGCCTGTCCTGTGTCACGGGTGTCTGCACACATTTGTGCCGGGGCTGCTCTGCCCTGCCGCACAGCCTGGTGCAATAGGAGAAGTCCTGGGGACTTGGCATTTGTAATGTGGGGTGTAGTTGGACTCTAGATGGGATTTGTAGATGGACACATCATATCTGGAGCTCTTCAGTTATCCTGCAACAGTGTGACTCTTGTCCTAACTTTTTTTCCAGAATCAGATGTATTAAATCTGTGCCAGGGGGCCCCATCCCGGGTGAGGGGATTGCCCCGAGCAGGTGAGGCCCCATTTGTCTCTGCAGCAGAAGTGTGTATGGTGACTGTGTTACAGCTCTGTTCTTTGTCTTTCTTTTTAGGAAATAAATCTGGATTCCAGCAGCCAAGGTGAGCAGCGGAGAGAAGTGGTTGTTATTGCTCAGCTCTGAAGCACAACAATTTTTCAGCAGATTGATAGTGTCACAAGAGGGATCTTCCCAGTGTCAAGGATGATGTTTGAGATTGAGGCTTCAGGTGATTGAGGATTGTGACTGGGAGAGGGAGGGTGTTCAGGTATCCAGTTAGGAGTTCTTGGGAGGGGGTTTGCAGGCAGCAGGGTGAGAAAGGGTGTTTATTTGTTTATTTGAGGGCTCCCCCCCCCCCCCCACAAGGCTGTTCAGAAGCCTAGCAGAGGCATTGCCATGTCTTACAGCACACAAGGTCATCCACTGCACTCACAGCAATGCCATTTAACTTTGCCTTTCTCTAACCCAGGTGCCACTCCTAATAAAGGCCACAGCCTTGGAATCAGGATGAAGCTGGAGCCTGAGGGAGCCAGGCATGCTCAGGAAAGGGCAAGTAGCTGCCTGTGTGGGATTTGGCCCACATAAGTCTGAACTCATACTTTGGTTTTGGTTTTCTTTATTGCAGCTGACCGAGAGGCTCACAGGCCATCACAGAGCCCTCCGAGGCAGACGCATTTCAGGTGCAGCGTGGATTCCCATCACCAATCATCCAAAAGATAAGTCGGAGGCCACGGCCTGGAGATGGGAGAGTATCAGGTTGGGAGTTCTTGCGCCAGATTTAAAAATTGACTGTGGGAAAAGCAGTCTTCTCCAAGGGCCTGTTAGGACAGCTAAAGGGCGAGGCTCTACTTTTGATGGCAACTTTCAGGCGGGCAGTGCAGAACAGCTCTGGTCTGTCTGGTGTTGTCTCGTGTGCCATGTTACCTGGTGTGTCTTTGGGGTCCCTTTTGCCTTCTCCCCTCGAGACCCTCACCACAAGCATGATGTGTCGTGTTTCTTGTCCCCCCTGTTTGTCACGTTCTGTGTCACGGGTGTGTACACACGTTTGTGCCGGAGCTGCTCTGCCCTGCCCATGGCCTGCTGCAGTAGGACAAACCATAGGGAGTGGGAATTTGTAATGTGGGGTGTACTTGGGCTCTGGATGCTGTTCCTAGATTGACATAAGGTGTTTGCAGCTTGTGAGTTACCCTGGTTTTGTTTGACATAAGTTCTAACTTTCTTTCAGGTGCAGATGCATTCCACGTGTGGCAGAGGGTCAGGGTTAGGAGGTGCCGGGCCTTCTTAGGAGCGCGGTGAGTAGCAGAGTGGTGGGGTTTTGGCCGATGCGGTGCCAAGGTCAGGCACTGATGTTTGGTTCTCTTTAATCTAGCTGTCTGAGAGACACCAGCCCGGTGCCAGCAGGACCTTCCCAGGTGACGAGGTGGCCTTTCTTTGCACCTGACAGGGACCAGCATCCCCAGATGTCTGAGAGATAAGTAGAGGGCTGTGACCCACAGAGGGGATGAAGGCATGGTGCTGGTTTGGGAATTACTGGGAGGGGTTTTTGAGTCCAATTTGGAGGTGGGGGGTGTTCATGAGGTGGCCCCTTAGGCCCCATAAAAGCAAAGTCTCACTTTTGATCGCAGTGCTGAGGTGTGCAGGGCAGAGCAGTCCCGGGGTGTCTCGTGTCACTTGTCTGTTGTGCATTATGTGTTGTTTGTGTATGCCATGTCTTTTACCTTAGGGGGGCCTGTCAGAAACCTTGGCATCCTTGTTAGCATCTGTGATCTCTGCATTCCTTGGCCTGGCACCCGGGCCAGAGAACTTTTGACTGGGGAGCTCAGACATGCATCAGACTCTCTTCCCTCTTTGGAAGCATCCAGTCAGGTGTCTTGTCAGGTCTTGTTCTGAGCTGTAGGGACAGCTATGCCCCACCTGGATCCATTATGGTGGATTAGGACTTGTAATATTACGAGGTTAGGTAGAGGGTTTTGACTGTAGGTTTCCTAGGCATCCATCTTTGATTTATTCCAATAACTGCATTCAATTAGCATCTTCTTCTTCCAGGGTTTTCTGAGCCTCATCAGCTCACCATCGGTCTCAGCTCGGTCATCTCCCTTTGCATTCTCTCAGTCCTTGCAGCCATTTTCCTTGCCAAGAGATGTCTGTTCCTGTTGTGTCCCCGTTGTCTGTCCTGTCCTGTCCTGTCTGTCCTGTGTCACGGGTGTCATCACACATTTGTGCCGGAGCTGCTCTGCCCTGCCGCACAGCCTGGTGCGATAGGCGAAGTCCTGGGGACTTGGCATTTGTAATTTGGGGTGTAGTTGGACTCTAGATGGGATTTGTCGATGGACACATCATATCTGGAGCTCCTCAGTTATCCTGCAACAGTGTGACTCTTGTCCTACCTTTTTTTTCAGATTGAGATGGATTAAATCTGTGCCAGAGGGCCCCATCCCGGGTGAGGGGATTGCCCCGAGCAGGTGAGGCCCCATTTGTCTCTGCTGCAGAAGTGTGTATGGTGGCTGTGTTACAGCTCTGTTCTTTGTCTTTCTTTTTAGGAGGTCAATCTGGATGCCAGCAGTCAAGGTGGGCAGCGGGGAGGAGTGGTTGTTATTGCTCAGCTCTCAAGCACAACAATTTTTCAGCCGATTCATCGTGTCACAAGAGAGATCTGCCCAGTGTCAAGGATGATGTTTGAGATTGAGGCTTCAGGTGAGTTGAGGATTGTGACTGGGAGAGGGAGGGTGAGTAGGTATCCAGTTTAGGAGTTCTTGGGAGGGGGTTTGCAAGCAGCAGGGTGAGAAAGGGTGTTTATTTGTTTATTTGAGGGCCCCCCCACACAAGGCTGTTCAGAAGCCTAGCAGAGGCATTCCCATGTCTTGCAGCACACAAGGTCCTCCACTGCACTCACAGGAATGCCATTTAACTTTGCCTTTCTCTAACCCAGGTGCCACTCCTAAGGAAGGCCACAGCCTTGGAATCAGGATGAAGCTGGAGCCTGAAGGAGCCAGGCACGCTCAGGAAATGGCAAGTAGCTGCCTGTGTGGGATTTGGCCCACATAACTCTGGACTCACACTTTGGTTTTGGTTTTCTTTATTGTAGCTGACCAAGAGGCTCACAGGCCATCACAGAGTCCTCCGAGGCAGACTCATTTCAGGTGCAACGTGGATCCACATCGCCGATCATCCAAAAGATAAGTTGGGGGCCAGGGCCTGGAGATGAGAGAATAGTGGGTTGGTAGTTCTTGCGCCAGATTTAAAAATTGGCAGTGGGAAAAGCAATCTTCTCCAAGGGCCTCTTAGGACAGGTAAAGGGAGAGGCTCTACTTTTGATGGCAGATGTCAGGCGGGCAGTGCAGAACAGCTCCGGTGTGTGCCGTATTCCCTAGTGTGTCTTTGGGGTCCCTTTTGCCCTCTTCCCTCGAGGCCCTCACCACAAGCATGATGTGTCGTGTTTCATGTCCCCCCTGTTTGTCACGTTCTGTGTCACGGGTGTCTGCGGGTATTTGTGCCGGAACTGTTCTGCCCTGCCCATGGCCTGCTGCAGTAGGACAAACCATAGGGAGTGGGAATTTGTAATGTGGGGTGTACTTGGGCTCTGGATGCTGTTCCTAGATTGACATAAGGTGTTTGCAGCTTGTGAGTTACCCTGGTTTTGTTTGACATAAGTTCTAACTTTCTTTCAGGTGCAGATGCATTCCACGTGTGGCAGAGGGTCAGGGTTAGGAGGTGCCGGGCCTTCTTAGGAGCGCGGTGAGTAGCAGAGTGGTGGGGTTTTGGCCGATGCGGTGCCAAGGTCAGGCACTGATGTTTGGTTCTCTTTAATCTAGCTGTCTGAGAGACACCAGCCCGGTGCCAGCAGGACCTTCCCAGGTGACGAGGTGGCCTTTCTTTGCACCTGACAGGGACCAGCATCCCCAGATGTCTGAGAGATAAGTAGAGGGCTGTGACCCACAGAGGGGATGAAGGCATGGTGCTGGTTTGGGAATTACTGGGAGGGGTTTTTGAGTCCAATTTGGAGGTGGGGGGTGTTCATGAGGTGGCCCCTTAGGCCCCATAAAAGCCACGTCTCACTTTTGATCGCAGTGCTGAGGTGTGCAGGGCAGAGCAGTCCCGGGGTGTCTCGTGTCACTTGTCTGTTGTGCATTATGTGTTGTTTGTGTATGCCATGTCTTTTACCTTAGGGGGGCCTGTCAGAAACCTTGGCATCCTTGTTAGCATCTGTGATCTCTGCATTCCTTGGCCTGGCACCCGGGCCATTGAACTTTTGACTGGGGAGCTCAGACAGGCATCAGACTCTCTTCTGTCTTTGGAAGCATCCAGTCAGGTGTCTTGTCAGGTCTTGTTCTGAGCTGTCCGGACAGCTATGCCCCACCTGGATCCATTATGGTGGATTAGGACTTGTAAGAATGTGAGGGCAGGCAGAGGATTCTGACCATAGGATTCCTAGGCATCGATCTTTGCTGTTCTTGGAATAAATCCTTCAGTTAGCATCTTCTTCCTCCAGGGTTCTCTGAGCCTCATCAGCTGACCGTCAGTTTGAACTCAGTCATCTCCTTTTGCATTCTCTCAGTCCTTGCAGCCATTTTCCTTGCCAAGAGATGTCTGTTCCTGTTGTGTCCCCGTTGTCTGTCCTGTCCTGTCCTGCCTGTCCTGTGTCACGGGTGTCTGCACACATTTGTGCCGGGGCTGCTCTGCCCTGCCGCACAGCCTGGTGCAATAGGAGAAGTCCTGGGGACTTGGCATTTGTAATGTGGGGTGTAGTTGGGATTTGTAGATGGACACAGGATATCTGGAGCTCCTCAGTTATCCTGCAACAGTGTGACTCTTGTCCTAACTTTTTTTCCAGAATCAGATGGATTAAATCTGTGCCAGAGGGCCCCATCCCGGGTGAGGGGATTGCCCCGAGCAGGTGAGGCCCCATTTGTCTCTGCAGCAGAAGTGTGTATGGTGACTGTGTTACAGCTCTGTTCTTTGTCTTTCTTTTTAGGAAATAAATCTGGATTCCAGCAGCCAAGGTGGGCAGCGGAGAGAAGTGGTTGTTATTGCTCAGCTCTGAAGCACAACAATTTTTCAGCAGATTGATCGTGTCACAAGAGGGATCTGCCCAGTGTCAAGGATGATGTTTGAGATTGAGGCTTCAGGTGAGTTGAGGATTGTGACTGGGAGAGGGAGGGTGTTCAGGTATCCAGTTAGGAGTTCTTGGGAGGGGGTTTGCAGGCAGCAGGGTGAGAAAGGGTGTTTATTTGAGGGCTCCCCCCCCCACAAGGCTGTTCAGAAGCCTAGCAGAGGCATTGCCATGTCTTACAGCACACAAGGTCATCCACTGCACTCACAGCAATGCCATTTAACTTTGCCTTTCTCTAACCCAGGTGCCACCCCTAATGAAGGCCACCGCCTTGGAATCAGGATGAAGCTGGAGCCTGAAGGAGCCAGGCACACTCAGGAAAGGGCAAGTAGCTGCATTGCTGGGATTTGGCCCACATAACTCTGGACTTATACTTTGGTTTTGGTTTTCTTTATTGCAGCTGACCGAGAGGCTCACAGGCCATCACAGAGCCCTCCGAGGCAGACGCATTTCAGGTGCAGCGTGGATTCCCATCACCAATCATCCAAAAGATAAGTCGGGTGCCACGGCCTGGAGATGGGAGTGTATCAGGTTGGGAGTTCTTGTGCCTGAATTAAAAATTGGCTGTGGGAAAAGCAATCTTCTCCAAGGGCCTCTTAGGACAGCTAAAGGGCGAGGCTCTACTTTTGATGGCAACTTTCAGGCGGGCAGTGCAGAACAGCTCTGGTCTGTCTGGTGTTGTCCGGTGTGCCGTGTTCCCTAGTGTGTCTTTGGGGTCCCTTTTCCCTTCTCCCCTTGAGGCCCCCACCACAAGCATGATGTGTCGTGTTTCTTGTCCCCCCTGTTTGTCACGTTCTCTGTCACGGGTGTGTGCACACGTTTGTGCCGGAGCTCTTCTGCCCTGCCCATGGCCTGCTGCAGTAGGACAAACCATAGGGAGTGGGAATTTGTCATGTGGTCTGTACTTGGGCTCTAGATGCTGTTCCTAGATTGACATAAGGTGTTTGCAGCTTGTGAGTAATCCTGGTGGTGTTTGACGTATGTTGTAACTTTCTTTCAGGTGCAGATGCATTCCACGTGTGGCAGAGGGTCAGGGTTAGGAGGTGCCGGGCCTTCTTAGGAGCGCGGTGAGTAGCAGAGTGGTGGGGTTTTGGCCGATGCGGTGCCAAGATCAGGCCCTGATGTTTGGTTCTCTTTAATCTAGCTGTCTGAGAGACACCAGCCCAGTGCCAGCAGGACCTTCCCAGCTGACGAGGTGGCCTTTCTTTGCACCTGACAGGGACCAGCATCCCCAGATGTCTGAGAGATAAGTAGAGGGCTGTGACCCACAGTGGGGATGAAGGCATGGTGCTGGTTTGGGAATTACCGGGAGGGGTTTTTGAGTCCAATTTGGAGGTGGGGGGTGTTCATGAAGTGGCCCCTTAGGCCCCATAAAAGCCACGTCTCACTTTTGATCGCAGTGCTGCGGTGTGCAGGGCAGAGCAGTCCCGGGGTGTCTCGTGTCACTTGTCTGTTGTGCATTATGTGTTGTTTGTGTATGCCATGTCTTTTACCTTAGGGGGGCCTGTCAGAAACCTTGGCATCCTTGTTAGCATCTGTGATCTCTGCATTCCTTGGCCTGGCACCCGGGCCAGAGAACTTTTGACTGGGGAGCTCAGACAGGCATCAGACTCTCTTTTCTCTTTGGAAGCATCCAGTCAGGTGTCTTGTCAGGTCTTGTTCTGAGCTGTAGGGACAGCTATGCCCCACCTGGATCCATTATGGTGGATTAGGACTTGTAAAAAATGTGAGGGCAGGCAGAGGATTCTGACCATAGGATTCCTAGGCATCGATCTTTGCAGTTATTGGAATAAATCCTTCAGTTAGCATCTTCTTCCTCCAGGGTTTTCTGAGCCTCATCAGCTCACCATCGGTCTCAGCTCGGTCATCTCCTTTTGCGTTCTCTCAGTCCTTGCAGCCATTTTCCTTGCCAAGAGATTTCTGTTGCTGTTGTGTCCCCGTTGTCTGTCCTGTCCTGTCCTGTCTGTCCTGTGTCACGGATGTCTGCACACATTTGGGACGGGGCAGCTCTGCCCTGCGGCATAGCCAGCTGCGATAGGAGAAGTCCTGGGGACTTGGAATGTGTAATGCGGGGTGTAGTTGGACTGTAGGTGGGATTTGTAGATGGACACAGGATATCTGGAGCTCCTCAGTTATCCTGCAACAGTTTGACTCTTGTCCTACCTTTTTTTTCAGATTGAGATGGATTAAATCTGTGCCAGAGGGCCCCGTCCCGTTGAGGGGATTCCCCTGAGCAGGTGAGGCCCCATTTGTCTCTGCAGCAGAAGTGTGTATGGTGACTGTGTTACAGCTCTGTTCTTTGTCTTTCTTTTTAGGAAGTAACTCTGGATACCAGCAGCCAAGGTGAGCTGCCGAGAGAAGTGGTTGTTATTGCTCAGCTCTGAAGCACAACAATTTTTCAGCAGATTCATTGTGTCACAAGAGGGATCTGCCCAGTGTCAAGGACGATGTTTGGGATTGAGGCTTCAGGTGAGTTGAGGATGGTGACTGGGAGAGGGAGGGTGATCAGGTATCCAGTAAGGAGTTCTTGGGAGGGGGTTTGCAGGCAGCAGGGTGAGAAAGGGTGTTTATTTGTTTATTTGAGGGCCCCCCCAACACAAGGCTGTTCAGAAGCCTAGCAGAGGCATTGCCATGTCTTAGAGCACACAAGGTCATCCACTGCACTCACAGCAATGCCATTTAACTTTGCCTTTCTCTAACCCAGGTGCCACTCCTATGGAAGGCCACATCCTTGGAATCAGGATGAAGCTGGAGCCTGAGGGAGCCAGGCACGCTCAGGAATGGGCAAGTAGCTGCCTGTGTGGGATTTGGCCCACATAAGTCTGAACTCATACTTTGGTTTTGGTTTTCTTTATTGTAGCTGACTGGGAGGCTAACAGGCCATCACAGAGCCCTCCGAGGCAGACTCATTTCAGGTGCAGCGTGGATTCCCCTCACCAATCATCCAAAAGATAAGTTGGGGGCCACTGCCTGGAGATGGGAGTGTAGCAGGTTGGGAGTTCTTGGGGCAGAGTTAAAAAGCAGCAGAGGGAAAAGCAGTCTTCTCCAAGGGCCTGTTAGGACAGCTAAAGGGAGAGGCTCTTCTTTTGATGGCAGCTTTCAGGTGGGCAGTGCAGAACAGCTCCGGTCTGTGTCCTGTTGTCTGGTGTGCTGTGTTCCCTAGTGTGTCTTTGGGGTCCCTTTTGCCCTCTTCCCTCGAGGCCCTCACCACAAGCATGATGTGTCGTGTTTCATGTCCCCCTGTTTGTCACGTTCTGTGTCACGGGTGTCTTCGGGTATTTGTGCCGGAGCTGTTCTGCCCTGCCGCATGGCGTGCTGCAATGGGACAAGCCTGGGGAGTTGAAATTTGAATGTGGGCTCTACTTGGGCACTAGGTGCTATTCCTAGGTTTACATAAGGTGTTTCCAGCTTGAAAGTTAAAGTTATTGTGGAGGTGTGTGACATATGTTCTAACTTTCTTTCAGGTATGGATGCATTGCATCCATGGCAGAGGGTCAGGGTTAGGAGGTGCTGGGCATTCCTAGGAGCATGGTGAGTAGCAGACTGGTGGGGTTTTGGCCGATGCGGTGCCAAGGTCAGGCACTGATGTTTGGTTGTCTTTAATCTAGCTGTCTGAGAGACACCAGCCCGGTGCCAGCAGGACCTTACCAGGTGACGAGGTGGCCT
Source organism: Melospiza georgiana (assembly GCF_028018845.1). Classification (NCBI taxonomy): domain Eukaryota; kingdom Metazoa; phylum Chordata; class Aves; order Passeriformes; family Passerellidae; genus Melospiza; species Melospiza georgiana. Next base: position 74,219,177 of record NC_080434.1, read on the forward strand.
TTCTTTGCACCTGACACAGGCATCCCCTGATGTCTGAGAGATAAGCAGAGGGCTGCAACCCTCAGAGGGGATGAACGTGGGGTGCTTTGTCAGGACTCCCTGAGGTGGGGGTCTGAGTTGGCTCTGGCAATGAGGTTAGCCAAGATGTTGCCCCTTAGGCCCCATAAAAGCAAAGTCTCCCTTTTGGTCACAGTGCTGAGGTGCGCAGCAGGGCAGAGCAGTCCTGGTGTGTCTTGTGTCACTTGTGTATTGTGTGTTTTCCTGGATATCTCATGTCTCTTATCTTAGCCCTGTGAGGGGCCTCTCAGAAACCTTTCCTAGCATCCGTGATCTCAGCGTTCCTCGCCCTGGCACCCATGCCATAGATCTTTTGACTGGGGAGCTCACACAGGCATCAGAAATGCATCTCTCTTTAGAAGCGTCCAGTCAGATGTCTTGTCATGTCTTGTTCTGAGCTGTACGGACAGCCATGCTGCGCAATGATCCATTATAGCAGAGTAGGACTTGTAAGGATGTGAGGTTAGGGAGAGGATTCTGACTGTAGGATTCTCAGGCATCCATCTTTGCAGTTTTTGGAATAAATCATTCTGTTTGCATCTTCTTCCTCCAGGGTTCTCTGAGCCTCATCAGCTCGCCATCATCTTCAACTCTTCTTCTTTTGCATTCTCTCAGTCCTTGCAGCCATTTTCCTTGCTAAGAGATTTCCGTTCCTGTTGTGTCCCCAGTGTTTGTCACGTCTTGTCTGTCCTGTGTCACGGGTGTCTGCACACATTTGTGCTGGAGCTGCTGTTCTGCCCTGCTGCAATATGAGAAGTCTCAGGGACTTGGAATTTGTAATGTGTAGTTGGATTCTAGATGGGATTTGTAGATGGACACAGGATACGTGGAGCCCATAAGTTATCCTGCAGCCCTTTCACTTTCATCCTAACTTTCTTTTAGTTGCAGAAGGATAAATCCAGGGCAGAGCCCCCCATTCTGGGTGAGGGGATTCCCCTGTGAAGGTCAGTCACTGTTTGTCTCTGCAGAGGAAGCATAAATTGTGGCTGCTGCAGCTCTGCTCTTTGTCTTTATTTTTAGGAAGTCAAGGCAGAGAGCAGCTGTCAAGGCTGAGTGGGCAAGGTGAGCATTCAGTAGGGTACCGAAACAGTTGTTATTGCTGAGGTCTCAGTTTCTAGTGCAGCTCTAGGTATGTATTATTCCTCTTTTTATTTTAGATGGACTGCTTGCCATCTATCCTAGCCCAGCATGCCCATGCCAGGTGGGTTCAAGCTTAAGGTATCAGTGTGGCATACTTGTCAGGGTTGGGAGGTTGTGTTTTCACAGTATCTCAGCATGCTTTTCTGCTTTGTTTCTTTGCAGGTGCTGTCGCTGCCCTAGGCATGCCGGGGAAGAGAGGAGGGCAGGTGACTCGGAGTTTAGGCGGGCTGATTCCTAGGTGAGCGTTATGCAGCAGCATGCTAAGTGTGTACATTTTCTTTTTGCAGGTATCTTCCAGGCGGCCTCTGGAGTCAAATCAAGACTTGAGGTGAGCTGGGGCAGGGGTGCGAAGGAGTCCCGGGGATTACTGTTTTTGAGGGCAATAGTCACGTTTTCTGTTTTGCCTTAGGTACCCTGGGCAGGCTTGTAGCCACAGCTTGGAAGCGGCAGCACCGAAGCGCACACATTGAGAACGTCTCAACGTCCACGTCCGACCGAGGATGGATTTTGTTTGCTTGTCTTCCAAAAGCTAAGTGTCGGGGCCAGTGGTTGGGAGAAGGGGAAAAGCCTTTACTATCACAGGAGGCAATCTGATGTCAGCTTAGCGGAGAGGTCTGTAGTGGGACAGGCTCCCTGGAAGTAAAGGGAGAGGGTTTCTCCTCAGCCTCACCAGAGCCTTTGCCGGGCAGGGCAGTTCCTACCCATCTCCACATTCTCGTGAACTTTGCGTCATCTGCCTTCCTCGACTTGAAGTCGTCACGGCTCTTTCCCCCGTGGAGCTTGCCTTAAGGTCCGGAGCTGTAGCCGCAGTCACCTGGCAGTCCGCTTCCTTCTCTAGGCTTGCTGACCCTCTCGAGCATCCTCCTAACTGCTTTGGCCCTAACTTCCTTTAATGAGTTGCATTTCATCATCACGTGCTGTTGTCATAGGGCTTCCTTTCCCTTGGTCTCATTGGCCTCTGGCTCGTCTTGTGCTAGGACTCTCGGGTCCCTAAAGGGAAAGTGCCAAGCAGTTGCAACTTGTCTCTGTGTTATGTCATCTGTGTCTATGTTATGGTGTGTGTGTCCATTGTCTTCCACGGCATAGGCCTTTGTTACATCTCAATGCTTTATCGGCTCTCTTCTGTGCCATGTTCTACTCACATTCCTTGCTGGATATCCCTTATTCCAGCATCTTTACATTTTTCCTCTTTGAGACAGGAATGTCTCACAGGGACAAGATGTTCTCATCCATCTTCCTTCTCACTATCAGCTTTGGTAGTGGGTTTTTTTCCATTTTCTTGAACTTCTAGAGGGAGCATCTTACACCCTCCTCACGTGACTGCAGTAGTTCTATAGGTTCCATCTTCTCAAAGGATACAGGGCTCAATAAGTAATCTTCCAGAGAGTTTTCTTAAGTCGTGGTTTATATTGTATGTTCCTATGTTGGCTTATATTGTATGTACTTACATACAGTATAAGTACGTACAGTATAAGCCAGCATAGGTACATGCAATGTAAGTGCATCGCCTTATATTGTCTGTACTTACACTGCATGTAAGCATGTCGCCTTATATTGTGTGTACTTACACTCTGTGTACACTTGCACTGTATGCGTCAGCTTATATTGTGTGTAGACTGTACCACTTATGATCGGAGCTGCCCTGCCCTGGCACATAGTCACAGTTAGGTAGAACAGTTATAACAACTTTACTGTTCATCTGTCTTTTGTGGGATTTTGGGTAGAAAATTCATCAGTCCAGAGTGGGGACAAGTCCTAGCTGTCAGATAGCCACTTGTTGACCCTTCCTGTTGTCTCACAGGTCGCCGAGGCTGCTGATTTCCCCAGGATCTGCCATTTAGCTCAAGGAGCGGCAGCCAGAAGATGTGTCAAAGCACCTTCTTCAGCATCTCAGAGAAGGGCCACAGTGAGCGTGTAAGAAGGAGTGTGTGTGAGAGCACGTGGCTGTGTCTGTCTGCTCGTCTCTGCGTGTGTGAGCGCATGCTGACTGGATTTAACCTTGTGTATATGACTTTTGCTTTTCAGGTTTTGCAACTCATTGTTAAATTGAGAATAAAAAATCCCCAGCTGCCTTCCACCCTGGCTGCTTTTTTTTTTTTGGTCCCGGCCAAGTAAAAACCCAGAAAAATACTCCAAGATAGGCTAGAAAAGGCCCAAAAAACCCAGTAAAAAAACCCAAGATGGGCAAGAAAAACCCAGAAAAAAGCAGAAAAAAACCCAAAATGGGCAACAAAGAAACCCCATAAAAATCCAGGAAAAAAACTGCAAGATGGGGAAGAAAAAAATCAAGAAAAAACCCAGAACAATCCCAGGGAAAAAATCTCAAGAGGGGCAAGAGCAAACCCGGGAAAAAAAGCTAAAAACCCCAAGATCGGCAAGAAAAAACCAGGAAAAAAAAACCAAGATGGGCAAGAAAAGCCCAGAAAAAACCAAGGAAAAAAACCAAACATGGGCGAGAATACCCAGAAAAAAACCCCAAGATGGGCAAGAAAAACGGCAGAAAACACCCACAGAAAACCAGGAAAAAAACCTCAAGATGGGCAAGAAGAATCCCAAAAAACCCCCACAAGATGGACCAGAAAAAACGCAGGAAAAACCAGGAAAAACCAGGAAAAATAAACCAGGAAAAAAAAACGGAAAAAAAATCCCAAGATGGGCAAGGAAAAACCCAGAAAAAAACCAAGAACAAAAACCCCAGACTGGCAGGAAAAAAACGCAAAAAAAAAAAACCAAGATGAGCAAGGAGAAGATCCTCAAAAAACCCAGAAAAATCACAGAAAATCCCCCCAAGATGGGCAAGAAAAAAAGCAAGATGGACCAGAAAAAAACCTGAAAAAACCAAGGAAAAAAAAAAAAAAAAGGAAAAAAAAAAAAGGGAAAAAAACCACCAAGATGGGCAAGAAAAAACCCAGAAAAAAACCCAGAAAAAAAATTCAAGATGGGCAAGAATAAATCTGGAAAAAACCCCGCAAGACTGGCAAAAAAACCCCAGGAAAAACTCCAAATTGGGAAGAAAAAAAACTGTCGTAAAAGGTGCCGTAAAGCGCGACTGTCGTAAAAGGTGCCGTAAAGCGCGACTGTCGTAAAGACGTCGTAAAGCACGGCTGTCGTAAAAGACGTCGTAAAGCACGACTGTCGTAAAAGGTGCCGTAAAGCGCGACTGTCGTAAAAGACGTCGTAAAGCGCGACTGTCGTAAAAGACGTCGTAAAGCGCGACTGTCGTAAAGACGTCGTAAAGCGCGACTGTCGTAAAGACGTCGTAAAGCACGACTGTCGTAAATACGGCCGTAAAGCGCGACTGTCGTAAAAGGTGCCGTAAAGCGCGACTGTCGTAAAAGACGTCGTAAAGCGCGACTGTCGTAAAGACGTCGTAAAGCACGACTGTCGTAAAAGGTGCCGTAAAGCACGACTGTCGTAAAAGGTGCCGTAAAGCACGGCTGTCGTAAAAGGTGCCGTAAAGCACGGCTGTCGTAAAAGACGTCGTAAAGCACGACTGTCGTAAAAGGTGCCGTAAAGCGCGACTGTCGTAAAAGACGTCGTAAAGCACGACTGTCGTAAAAGGTGCCGTAAAGCGCGACTGTCGTAAAAGACGTCGTAAAGCGCGACTGTCGTAAAGACGTCGTAAAGCGCGACTGTCGTAAATACGGCCGTAAAGCGCGACTGTCGTAAAAGGTGCCGTAAAGCGCGACTGTCGTAAAAGACGTCGTAAAGCGCGACTGTCGTAAATACGGCCGTAAAGCGCGACTGTCGTAAAAGGTGCCGTAAAGCGCGCCTGTCGTAAAAGGTGCCGTAAAGCGCGTCCGTCGTAAATACGGCCGTAAAGCGCGCCTGTCGTAAAAGGTGCCGTAAAGCGCGTCTGTCGTAAATACGGCCGTAAAGCGCGACTGTCGTAAAAGGTGCCGTAAAGCGCGACTGTCGTAAATACGGCCGTAAAGCGCGACTGTCGTAAAAGACGTCGTAAAGCGCGACTGTCGTAAAAGGTGCCGTAAAGCGCGACTGTCGTAAAAGGTGCCGTAAAGCGCGACTGTCGTAAAAGACGTCGTAAAGCGCGACTGTCGTAAATACGGCCGTAAAGCGCGACTGTCGTAAAAGGTGCCGTAAAGCGCGCCTGTCGTAAAAGGTGCCGTAAAGCGCGTCTGTCGTAAATACGGCCGTAAAGCGCGACTGTCGTAAAAGGTGCCGTAAAGCGCGACTGTCGTAAAAGACGTCGTAAAGCGCGACTGTCGTAAAGACGTCGTAAAGCGCGACTGTCGTAAATACGGCCGTAAAGCGCGACTGTCGTAAAAGACGTCGTAAAGCGCGACTGTCGTAAAAGGTGCCGTAAAGCACGACTGTCGTAAAGACGTCGTAAAGCGCGACTGTCGTAAATACGGCCGTAAAGCGCGACTGTCGTAAAAGGTGCCGTAAAGCACGACTGTCGTAAAAGGTGCCGTAAAGCGCGCCTGTCGTAAAAGACGTCGTAAAGCACGACTGTCGTAAAAGACGTCGTAAAGCGCGACTGTCGTAAAAGGTGCCGTAAAGCGCGACTGTCGTAAATACGGCCGTAAAGCGCGACTGTCGTAAATACGGCCGTAAAGCGCGACTGTCGTAAAAGGTGCCGTAAAGCGCGACTGTCGTAAAAGGTGCCGTAAAGCACGACTGTCGTAAAAGACGTCGTAAAGCACGACTGTCGTAAAAGGTGCTGTAAAGCGCGACTGTCGTAAAAGACGTCGTAAAGCACGACTGTCGTAAAAGACGTCGTAAAGCGCGACTGTCGTAAAAGGTGCCGTAAAGCGCGACTGTCGTAAATACGGCCGTAAAGCGCGACTGTCGTAAAAGGTGCCGTAAAGCGCGACTGTCGTAAAAGGTGCCGTAAAGCACGACTGTCGTAAAAGGTGCTGTAAAGCGCGACTGTCGTAAAAGACGTCGTAAAGCGCGACTGTCGTAAAAGACGTCGTAAAGCGCGACTGTCGTAAAGACGTCGTAAAGCGCGACTGTCGTAAGTACGGCCGTAAAGCGCGACTGTCGTAAAAGGTGCCGTAAAGCACGACTGTCGTAAAAGACGTCGTAAAGCACGACTGTCGTAAAGACGTCGTAAAGCGCGACTGTCGTAAAAGGTGCCGTAAAGCACGACTGTCGTAAAGACGTCGTAAAGCGCGACTGTCGTAAAAGGTGCCGTAAAGCGCGACTGTCGTAAAAGGTGCCGTAAAGCGCGCCTGTCGTAAAAGACGTCGTAAAGCGCGACTGTCGTAAAAGACGTCGTAAAGCGCGACTGTCGTAAAAGACGTCGTAAAGCGCGACTGTCGTAAAAGGTGCCGTAAACCGCGACTGTCGTAAAGACGTCGTAAAGCACGACTGTCGTAAATACAGGCGTAAAGCGCGACTGTTGTAAAAGGTGCCGTAAAGCGCGACTGTCGTAAAAGGTGCCGTAAAGCACGACTGTCGTAAAAGACGTCGTAAAGCACGACTGTCGTAAAAGGTGCTGTAAAGCGCGACTGTCGTAAAAGACGTCGTAAAGCGCGACTGTCGTAAAGACGTCGTAAAGCACGACTGTCGTAAAGACTGCCGTAAAGCGCGACTGTCGTAAAGACTGCCGTAAAGCGCGACTGTCGTAAAAGGTGCCGTAAAGCGCGTCTGTCGTAAAGACTGCCGTAAAGCGCGACTGTCGTAAAGACTGCCGTATAGCGCGACTGTCGTAAAAGGTGCCGTAAAGCGCGACTGTCGTAAAAGGTGCCGTAAAGCGTTACTGTGCGAATTGTTCCGAAGAGCCGAACTTAAATGAGTTTAGACCAAGAGGCGAACCAAGCTGAACCTAGCCGAGTTTCATTAAACAGAACTGAACGTCGCCGCACCGCTGTGCCTGCAGTGCGCCTGTGCAGACAGCAGGGGGCGCTGTGCCTGCAGCGCGCCGGTGCACACAGCAGGGAGCGCTGTATAAAGTAAGTATGAAATATCAACTATCTATAAGAAGGAATAAACGCTCTATGTCACGTGCAGCAGTAGAAAATTTCAGGTTCCCAGGAAATAAATAGTTTTCTTTAAATCATTTTCATTTTGGAGTTTTTTTAATCCCAGATAGCCTGAAAGTTTCTACTGCTGCTTTTTTATTCTAAAGCTAGAAATGAAAACCAAGATTAGAAATACAGGGAAAGAAAGAAAGAAAGGAAGAGAAAGAAAAAAAGAAAATAAGGAAAGGAACTGAAAGGAAGAAAGAAGGAAGGAAGGAAGACAGACAAAAAAAACCAAAAACAAGGAGGGCAAGGAGAAACCTAGGGGGGAAAAAAAGAAAAAGAAAAGAAAAAAAAAAAAACAACAAAAAACAAACCCACAGAAGAAAACCAAGATGGGCAAGAAAAATCCCTGAAAACAGACCAGAGAAAAACCCCAAGATGGGCAAGAAACAAAATCACAACAAAAAACCAAGATGGGGAAGAAAAAAAAAAAAAACAAACTGAAAAAAAACCCCCAAGGGGGGCAAGGAAAAACCAGAATAAACACCAAAATGGGCAAGAAGAAACGAAGAAAAAACCCCAAGAAATGCCAGAAAAAAATCAAGGAAAAAGGGAGTAAAAGCCCCAAGAAACAAGGCAAGAAAGAGAGGCAATAAAGGGCACAAAAACTCAAGACAAAAAAAACCAAAAACAAGACATGCCAGAAGAAGGTACGAAAATGGTTCTGCCAGGTGCGATCAAGGTGAGCGGGTTCAGATTCAGGTCCAGGAGATGAACAAGTGTCAGATTAGCTTGGGGCACTGCTGAGCAACGCAGCTGTGACAGGATTTATGTCTAAATACAGTTTAAATGAATTGGGGATTGTTTGGCTTTTATTGGGGTATGGGCTGGAGATTTCATAAAAAATATAAAACTAGAAATGCAAATATATCAGATATATGTCGATATCAATAAATATTTAATATATATTTATATAAGTAAAAGACATATATTGTGTCAAAAGAATGTATCTATTATTATATAAAAAGGTATTCTCTCCAATATATATATCTATAAATATAACAAATGAAAATTACAAATATAGATGTGAATAGAATTATGACAAACAAAATTATTTTTAAAATTTTAAATGTGTTTTAAAGAAAGGGGTGTCTTAGCTTTTTATGTCGTTAGAGGCAGGGGTTTTATTTTAAATAATATAAGTACTATAGAAATGTAAATCGACATACAGAAATATATCTTTATATCTCTATATATTTATTTTATAGTACCAAACTATGAATAGAAATAGAAATAGAAATAGAAATCTATGTAAGTAACATGAAGAGATGCAATATATAATATAATTTTTATTATACAGTAATATAAATTCTAAATATACATGTGAATATAAATATGAAAAATATATGATGGGGGCTGGGAGCAGCCCAGGTGTGAGTGTGAGGATGATGAGGGGGTGGCTCCTGCCAGGGCGAGGCTGTTTTAGGGGGAGGCTTTGCCTCAGCTCCCTTTTGCATGGAGCTGCTGAGTGGAGGGGTTTATGGGCCGCTCCCGGCACTGTCTCATGGAAGGACTGCGAGAGCTTCTCACAGGGTCGGGGGGAACACCTGGATGCCTCCCAGACCCAAGCTGCCACCTCACCTGAGACGAGCTCGTTTGAGAGTCCCAAGCAGCTCCATCAATCTGCAACAAGGAACCTGGGGGGCTGAGTTTTGCTTACCTGGGCAAAGGGTCAGCATTAGTTTTAGAGAGCCGGTGGCCCGGAGTGGCTGTCTGTGTGACTTCTGATATTCTGCCTTGCACAGGATGCCTCCTAGATGTAAGCTGCCACCTCAGCCAAATCGAGCTCATTTGAGAGTCCCAAGTACCACCAGCAATCTGCAACAAGGAACCTGGGCGGCTGAGTTTGGCTTACCTGAGAAAAGAGACAGGACTAGTGTTCAGGAGCCTGTGGCCCGGAGTGGCCAGCCGTCTGCCTGCTGAAATTCTGCATTGCGCAGTATGCCTCCCAGACCCAAGCTGCCAGCACTGGAGAGTCAGGCTGCTTTGAGGGCCCCCAAATGTGTCCAGCAATCTGCCATCAGGAACCTGAGCTGGTGAGTTACACTTACCTGTGTAAAGGGCAGCATTGGTGTTGAGGACTCAGGGGCCCTTAGTGACAGGCTGTCTGCTGAAATTCTGCATTGCGCAGGCTGCCTCTCCGAGCCAAGCTGCCACCTCAGCCGAGTCGAGCTCGTTTGAGAGTCCCAAGCGCCTCCACCAATCTGCAACTAGGAACATGGGGGGCTGAGATTTTCTTACCTGAGTAAGGGGCAGCATTAGTTTTCAGGAACCTGCGGCCTGGAGGGGCCGGCTGCCTGCTGAAATTTCACATGGCGCAGGATTCCTCCCAGAGCCAAGCTGCCACCTCACCTGAGTCAAGCTCATTTGAGGGTCCCAAGCGCCTTGAGCAATCTGCCACCAGGAACTTGGGCTGCTGACTTTTGCTTACGTGGGGAAAGGGTCAGCCCTAATGATCAGGGGCCTGTGGTCTGAGTGGCTGGCCGTCTGCCTGCTGAAGTTCTCCAGTGCGCAGGATGCCTCCCGGATCCAAGCTGCCACCTCAGCTGAGTCGAGCTTGTTTGAGAGTCCCAAGCGCCTCGAGGAATATGCCACCAGGAACTTGGGCTGCTGACTTTTGCTTTCCTGGGGAAAGGGTCATCATTAGTTTTCAGGAGCCTGTGGCCCGGAGTGGCTGTCTGTGTGCCTTCTGAAATTCCGCATTGCGCAGGATGCCTCCCAGACGTAAGCTGCCACCTAAGCCGAGTCGAGCTCGTTTGAGAGTCCAAGCACCACCAGCAATCTGCAACAAGGAACCTGGGCATCTGAGTTTTGCTTATCTGGGGGAAGTGTCAGCATTACTGTTCAGGAGCCTGGGGACCAGAGTGGCCGGCTGACTTCTGAAATTCCACATGGCGCAGGATGCCTCCCAGACCCAAGTTGCTGCCACAGCTGAGTTGAGCTCGATTGAGAGTCCCAAGCACCTTAAACAATCTGCCACTAGGAACTTGGGCTGCTGACTTTTGCTTACGTGTGGAAAGGGTCAGCCCTAATGATCAGGGACCTGCGGTCTGGAGTGGCCGGCCGTTTGCCTGCTGAAATTCTCCATTGCGCAGGATGCCTCCCAGACCCAAGCTGCTGCCACAGCCAAGTTGAGCTCGATGGAGACTCCCAAGCGCCTCGAGGAATATGCCACCAGGAACTTGGGCTGCTGACTTTTGCTTACCTGGGGAAAGGGTCAGCATGACTGTTCAGGAGCCTGGGGACCGGAGTTGCCGGCTGTCTTCTGAAATTTAAGATTGCGCAGGATGCCCCCCCGACCAAAGCTGCCACCTCCGCAAAGTCAGGCTGGTTTGAAGGTCCCAAATGGGCCCAGCAGTCTGCCATCAGGAACCTGAACTGGTGAGTTACACTTCCCTGTGTAAAGGGCGGCTTTGGTTTTCAGGGCCCAGGGGCCCTTAGTGGCCGGCTGACTTCTGAAATTCCACATTGTGCAGGATGCCTCCCAGACCCAAGCTGCTGCCACAGCCGAGTTGAGCTCAATTGAGAGTCCCAAGCGCCTCGAGGAATATGCCACCAGGAACTTGGGCTGCTGACTTTTGCTTACCTGGGGAAAGGGTCAGCATGACTGTTCAGGAGCCTGGGGACCGGAGGGGCCGGCTGTCTTCTGAAATTTAAGATTGCGCAGGATGCCTCCCCGACCAAAGCTGCCACCACCGCAAAGTCAGGCTGGTTTGAAGGTCCCAAATGGGCCCAGCAATCTGCCATCAGGAACCTGAGCTGGTGAGTTACACTTCCCTGTGTAAAGGGCGGCTTTGGTTTTCAGGGCCCAGGGGCCCTTAGTGGCCGGCTGACTTCTGAAATTCCACATTGTGCAGGATGCCTCCCAGACCCAAGCTGCTGCCACAGCCGAGTTGAGCTCGATTGAGAGTCCCAAGTGCCTCGAGGAATATGCCACCAGGAACTTGGGCTGCTGACTTTTGCTTACCTGGGGAAAGGGTCAGCATGACTGTTCAGGAGCCTGGGGACCGGAGGGACCGGCTGCCTTCTGAAATTTAGGACTGCACAGGATGCCTCCCAGACCCAAGCTGCCCCCACCGTAAAGTCAGGCTGGTTTGAGGGTCCCAAATGGCCCCAGAAATCTGCCATCAGGAACCTGAACTGGTGAGTTACACTTCCCTGTGTAAAGGGCGGCTTTGGTTTTCAGGGCCCAGGGGCCCTTAGTGGCCGGCTGGCTCTTCATATTCTGCAGTGCGCAGGATGCCTCCCCGACCCCAGCTGCCACCACCGCAAAGTCAGGCTGGTTTGAAGGTCCCAAATGGGCCCAGCAATCTGCCATCAGGAACCTGAGCTGGTGAGTTACACTTCCCTGTGTAAAGGGCGGCTTTGATTTTCAGGGTCCTGGGGCCCTTAGTGGCCGGCTGACTTCTGAAATTCCACATTGTGCAGGATGCCTCCCCGACCCAAGCTGCCCCCACCGTAAAGTCAGGCTGGTTTGAGAGTCCCAAGTAAGTCCAGCAATCTGCCATCAAGAACCTGAGCTGGTGAGTTACAGTTCCCTGTGTAATGGGCGGCATTTGGTTCCAGTGCCCAGGGGCCCTTAGTGGCCGGCTGGCTCTTCATATTCTGCAGTGCGCAGGATGCCTCCCCGACCCCAGGTGCCACCATCGCAAAGTCAGGCTGGTTTGAAGGTCCCAAATGGGCCCAGCAATCTGCCATCAGGAACCTGAGCTGGTGAGTTACACTTCCCTGTGTAAAGGGCGGCTTTGATTTTCAGGGCCCAGGGGCTCTTAGTGGCCGGCTGACTTCTGAAATTCCACATTGCGCAGGATGCCTCCCAGACCCAAGCTGCCACCTCAGCCGAGTCGAGCTGGTTTGAGAGTCCCAAGCGCCTCCACCAATCTGCAACAAGGAACCTGGGGGTTGAGTTTTGCTCACCTGGGTACAGGGTCAGCATGTGTCTTCAGGAGGCTGGGGACAGGAGTGGCCGGATGTCTGCTGAAATTTCACATTGCACAGGATGCCTCCCAGACCCAAGCTGCCACCACCTAAAAGTCAGGCTGGTTTGAGGGTCCCAAATGGCTCCACCAATCTGACATCAGGAACCGGAGCTGGTGAGTTCCACTTCCCTGTGTAAAGGGCATTATTGGTATACAGGGCCCAGGGGCCTTTAGTGGCCGGTTGCATTCTGAAATTCTGCAATGCGCAGGATCCCTCCCAGACCCAGGCTGCCACCTCACCTGAGTCGAACTTGTTTGAGACTCCCAAGCTCCTACAGCAATATGCCATCAGGAACCTGGGCTGCTGAGTTTTCTTCTTCTGGGAAAGGGCTGGCAGTGGTGTTCCGGAGGTCTTGCCTGGAGTGGCTGTCTGCCTGCTGAAATTCCGCATTGCGCAGGATGCCTGCCGGACCAAGGTGCCTCCACCGCAGAGTCAGGCTGGTTTGAGGGTCCCAAATGGCCCCAGAAATCTGCCATCAAGAACCTAAGCTGGTGAGTTACACTTCCCTGTGTAAAGGGCAGCATCTTTTTTCAGGGCCCAGGGGCCCTTAGTGACCTGCTGCGTGCTGAATTTCTGCATTACGCAGGATGCCACCCTGACCCAAGCTGCCACCGCTGCAGAGTGAGGAGGCTTTGAGGCTCCCAAATGGCTTCAGCAATCTCCCATCAGGAACTTGGGGTGCTGAGTTTTCTTCTTCTGGGACAGGGCTGGCATTTGTGTTCAGGACGCCCTGACTGGATTGGCTGGCTCCCTGCTGATATTTCTGCTTTGCCAAACGTGCCTCCCAGACCGAAGCCGGCACCAGTTCCAACTCCAGCTGCTTTGTCCTCGGCACGTGTCTCCTGCCATCAGGAACCCGGGTGGCTGGGTTACATTTCCCTGCGTAATGGGCAGCATTTTTGTCCAGTGCCCAGGGGCCCTTAGCGGCCGGCCGCCCGGTGAAATTCCGCATCGGGCAGGATGCCTCCCGCACCCCAGCTGCCACCACCGCAAAGTCAAGCTGGTTTGGGAGTCTCAAGTGGCTCCAGCAATCTTCCTTCAGGAACCTGAGCTGCTGAGTTACACTTCCCTGTGTAAAGGGCAGCATTGGTGTCCCGGGCCCTTAGTGGCCCGTAGTGGCCTGCTGCGTCCTGAAATTCTGCATTGGTCTGGATGCGTCCCAGCCCCAAGCTGCCACCTGTGCCTAGTTGATCTTTTTGAGAGTCCCAAGCGCCTCGAACAATATGCCACCAGGAACTTGGGTGGCTGAGTTTTCCTTATCTGGGAAAAGGGACAGGACTAATTTTAAGGATCCCGTGGCCCGGAGTGGCCGGCCGTCTGCCTGCTGAAGTTCTGCATCGCTCAGGATGCCTCCCCGACCAAAGCTGCCACCTCACTCGCGTCGAGCTCATTTGAGAGTCCCAAGTGCCTCCACTAATCTGCAACAAGGAACCTGGGGGGCTGAGTTTTGCTTACCTGGGAAAAGGGACAGCACTAGTGTTTAGGAGCCTCTGGTCCAGAGGGGCTGGCTGTCTGCCATCTGAAATTCTGCAACGCACAGTATGCCTCCCAGACCCTAGCTCCCTGCACCGCAAAGTCAGGCTGGTTTGAAGGTTCAGAATGTCCCCAGCAATCTTCCATGAAGAACCCGAGCTGGTGAGTTACACTTACCTGGGGTAACGGGCGGCATTTGTGTCCAGGGCGCAGGGGCCCTTTGTGGACGGCTGTCTGGTGAAATTCTGTATCGCACAGGATCCCTCCCGGACCCAAGCTGCCACCGCCGCCAAGTCAGGCTGGTTTGAGGGTCCCAAATAGCTCCAGCAATATTCCATCAGGAACCTGGGCTGCTGAGTTTTCTTCTTCTGGGACAGGGCTGGCGTTGTTCAGGAGGCCTTGCCTCGAGCGGCTGACTGCCTGCTGAAATTCTGCATTGCCAAATGTGCCTCCCAGACCCAAGCCGGCACCAGTTCCAAGTCCAGCTCCTTTTCCCTCGGCACGTGTCTCCTGCCATCTGCCATCAGGAACCCGGGTGGTTGAGTAACGCTTCCCTGAGAAATGGGCTGGCGTTCCCGTTCAGGGGCCGGGGGCCCTTAGTGGACGGCTAGCTCCTGAAATTCCACATTGCGCAGGATGCCTCCCAGATCCAAGTTGTCACAGGTGCCGAGTCGAGACGATTTGAGACTCCTAAGCGCCTCCAGCAATTTGAAATCAGGAACCTGGGTTGCTCGGTTTTCTTTACCTGGGAAAAGGGTCAGCATTAGTGTTCAGGGGCGTTTGGCCCGGAGTGGCCGGCTGTTTGCCTTCTGAACTTCTGCATTTCCCAATCTGCCTCCCAGACCCAGTTGGCCCCTGTCCCAATACCAGCCGCTTTGGCCTCGGCACGTGTCTCCTATCTCCCATCAGGAACCTGGCAGCTGAGTCACGCTTACCCGAGAAAAGGGCTGGTGTTCACATTCAGGGCCCAGGGGCCCTTCGTGGCCATCAGCCGGCTAAAATTCTGCATTGCGCAGGATGGCTCCCAGACCCAAGCTGCCACCACCGTACAGTCAGTCTCGGTTGAGGGTCCCAAATGGCTCCAGCAATATTCCATCAGGAACCTGGGATGCTGAGTTTTCTTCTTCTGGGAAAGGGCCGGCAGTGGTGTTCAGGAGGCCTTGCCCGGAGTTGCTGGCTGCCTGCTGAAAGTTCTGTATTGCCAAATATGCCTCTTCGAGCCAAGGTGGCACGAGTTCCAACTCCAGCTGCTTTTTCCTCAGCACGCGTCTCCTGCCGTCTGCCATCAGGAACCTCGGCCGGTGAGTTACACTTCCCTGTGTAAAGGGCTGCCTATTGTGTTCAGGTCCTAGGGGCTGTCTGCCTACTGACCTTTTGCCTTGCGCAGGTGCCCCCTAGACCTCAGGTGGAATCAGTTCCAACTCTAGCTGGTTTCACAGTGCTAAGTGGCTTCTGTAATCTGCCATCTCGAATGTGATCTGGTGAGTGTGGATTGATTGGGGAAAAGGCCGGTCTCTGTGTTGAGGGGCCAGTTGTCCGGAGAGGCCCATCGCCTGCTGAACTTCTGCATTGCAGAGGATGCCTCCCGGACTCTAGCTGCCACCACTGCAAAGTCAGGCTACTTTGACAGCGCCCAGCGTCTCCCGGAATCTGCCATCAGGACCCTGCGCCGTTGAGCGTCGTTTCCCAGGGCAACGGGTCAGCATTTTTTTTCAGGCGCCTCAGGCCCAGCGTGTTCCGCTGCCTGTTGAAATTCCCTATTGCACAGGATGCTTCCAGGTCGTAAGCTGGCACAACTTGCAGGTCAGGCTGGTTTGAGTGTCTTAAGGGGCTCCCGCAATCTGCCATCAGGAACGTAGTCTGTTGCATTTTCTTTCCAGGGAAAAGACCCAGCTTTGGTGTTTGGGTGCCCGTGGCCTGGAGCGGCTGTTTGGCTCCTAAAATTCTGCATTGTGTCAGATGCCTTGCAGACCCAAGCCGGCAGCAGTGAACACTCAGGCTGCGTTAACAATAACAAGCGCCTTCTGCAAAGGGACACCAGGAACCCGGAACGGTTAGTTTTGTTTACCTAGGAAACGGGGTGGCATTTTTGGTCAGGACTCAGCCGCCACGAGTGCCCAGCCGGCTCCTCATATTTTGCATGGCACAGGATGCCTCTCAAGCCCACACCGGCACCTCTGCAAAATCAGGCTGCGTAGTCAGTCCCAAGCGCCTCCTCTGAACCAACCCGGGCAGGTGAGTTTCGTTTGCCAGGGGAAAGGGCCGGTGTTCGCGTTCACGGGCCTGTAGCCCGGAGCGGTGCGGTGTCTCCTGAAATTCTGTTTTGTGAAGTATGCCTTCCAGATTCCAGCTGGCACCAGGGACACCTCAAGGTACTTTGGTAGTGCCACGTGCCTCTTGCAAATCACCATCTTGAATCTGAGTTAGTTAGCTGTCATTGCTAGGGATAAGGGCCAGCACCGGCGTTCAGAGGTCTACGGACCAGAGCGGCCGGCCGCTTGCCGAAAAACGTGCCTCGCGCCAGACGTCTCACAGACACAAGCCGTCACCACCGGAAAGTCAGGTCAGTTTGTGAGTCGTAAGTGCCTCCTGCAAACCTTCCCCAGCTGTCCCTCGTTGTTAAGGGTTTTGATTGACAGAAAAAATTCTGTTTTTTCATTGCTTGAGGAATTTAAATTGAGGAGAACCCTTCGTTTCACAATATTTTTGGA
Source organism: Melospiza georgiana (assembly GCF_028018845.1). Classification (NCBI taxonomy): domain Eukaryota; kingdom Metazoa; phylum Chordata; class Aves; order Passeriformes; family Passerellidae; genus Melospiza; species Melospiza georgiana. The sequence continues at coordinate 74,235,528 of NC_080434.1, forward strand.
GAACGAATTATAGGGTAGAATCAGTTTATTTGTCATGTTATCAGTTTCAGTGGACCTAACTGCCCCGCTGTCTAATTTCTATGGGTTCACTTGAAGGAAGCTGTGTCTTTTTCAGCATTTTTAGAATTTAAGTATTCATTTCTGGCCACTTTTTTTCCGTGCCTTTGGAGCCGGTATCTTAGAGAAGAGCGAGCCCGGCGTGTACTTAACACATAAGCCACCCAGGAGGTTTTTTTTCTCATTTTTATTTCTAATGCAGTTAGGCCTAATTAGGAGTCCCAATGGGAGTTAGACTATTTATGTCATTATCCTTCTTCTCCACCCTACTCAGTCCTACATGATGTTCTACTTAGCAATTACCAAAGACTAATTATGTAAGGCAGCAGCTTATCACCCAATGTATCTATCTATGTAACCTTAAGAAAAAGTTTAATGTCTTACCAGTTTTCTGTTCTTCTGCTGCAAGTAGTCGCTGTGAAAATGGAAAGCACTGTTTTTTCAATGAAGAGCTTTCTTCTTTAACAAGCCCTTTGCTCCTCTTGAATCTGAGTCAGAGGAGCCAAACTGCTGCAGCTCTTCTGAGGGCTTTTATACCCGGTGGGATTAGTCCCCTCCCTTTTCCAGGGCATCATGGGAACAAGAGGCGGGCACTATCAGGGGTATATTAACCCCAGCCTTGGCTGGGGGCCTTCATTCCCTCCCTGGGAACTGCTGGGGTAAGAGCTCTCCTCTCATTTCAGTGAAGAGTCTCTTTTAGCTTATCTCAGCTCATTTTCAGCAGGTGTTTCTGGGCATCTAAAGTAACAGAGGCTTGGGAAATACAGTGAAGAAAACGCCATGGAATACAGGGAGTATTTAGGTTTGTGGTTTCGAGTTTTGTGTTTAGGGGGGGTAAAATATGTTTGTAGTTTCTGGTTTTGTTCTTGTGTTTGTTTTTTTTTTTTTTTTTTCTTCTATTGTTTTTAGTAGGAGGGCAGCTTTCACAGATTCCAGGGTGTGTCAACTCCAGTACATTTTTCAGCAGATCAATCATGTCATAAGAGGGATCGTCCCTGTGTCCAAGAAGATGCGTGAGATTGGGGCTTCAGGGGATTTGAGAATTGAGAGTAGGTGAAGTGAGGGTGAGTAGGTATCCAGTTGGGAGTTCTTGGGGGGGGGGATTGTAGGCAGCAGGGTGTGAAAGGGTGTTTATTTGAGGGCTCCCCCACCCAAGGTTTTCAGAAGCATAGCAGGGGCATTTTCATGTCTTTCTCACACAAGGTCATCCACTGCAGTCACAGGAATGCCATTTGACATTCCCTTTGTTTAACCCAGTTGCCATTCTGAATAAAGGCCGCAGCCTTGGAGTCAGGATGAAGCTGGAACCTGAGGGAGCCAGGCCCACTCAGGAGAGGGCAAGTAGCTGCCTTGCTGGGATTTGGCCCACATAACTCTGGACTCACACTTTGGTTTTGGTTTTCTTTATTGTAGCTGACCGAGAGGCACGCAGGTCATTACGAGGCCCTCGGAGGCAGACTTATTTCAGGTGCAACGTGGATTCCCATCACCCATCATTGAAAAGATAAGTCGGGGGTCACGGCCTGGAGATGGGAGAGTAGCCCATTTGGAGTTCTTGGGCCAGATTTAAAAATTAGCAGAGGGGAAAGCAATCTTGTCCAAGGGCCTCTTAGGACAGCTAAAGGGAGAGGCTCTACTTTTGATGGCAGCTTTCCGGCGGGCAGCGCAGAACAGCTCCGGTCTGCGTCATGTTGTCCACTGTGCCGTGTTCCCTAGTGTGTCTTTGGCATGCCTTTTGCCTTCTCCCCTTAGAGGCCCTCAAAACAAGCATGATGTCTCGTGTTTCTCGTTCCCCTGTTTGTCACGTTCCGTGTCACGGGTGTCTGCACATATTTGTGCCGGAGCTGTTCTGCCCTGCCGTGTAGCCTGCTGCAATAGGACAAGCCCATGGGAGTTGGAATTTGTAATGTGGGCTGTACTTGGGCTCTAGATGCTCTTCCTAGATTTACATAAGGTGTTTGCTGCTTGTGAGTTACCCTGGTGGTGTTTGACATATGTTCTAACTTTCTTTCAGGTGCAGCTCCATTCCAGGTGTGGCAGAGGGTCAGGGTTAGGAGGTGCCGGGCCTTCTTAGGAGCGCGGTGAGTAGCAGAGCGGTGGGGTTTTGGCCGATGCGGTGCCAAGGTCAGGCACTGATGTTTGGTTCTCTTTAATCTAGCTGTCTGAGAGACACCAGCCCGTTGCCAGCAGGACCTTCCCAGCTGACGAGGTGGCCTTTCTATGCACCTGAGACGGACTGGCATCCCCGGATGTCTGAGAGATAAGTAGAGGGCTGTGACCCACAGAGGGGATGAAGGCATGGTGCTGGTTTGGGAATTACTGGGAGGGGTTTTTGAGTCCGATTTGGAGGTGGGGGGTGTTCATGAAGTGGCCCCTTAGGCCCCATAGAAGCCATGTCTACCTTTTGATCACAGTGCTGAGGAGCGCAGGGCAGAGCAGTCCCGGGGTGTCTCGTGTCACTTGTCTGTTGTGCATTATGTGTTGTTTGTGTATGCCATGTCTTTTACCTTAGGAGGGCCTGTCAGAAACCCTGGCATCCTTGTTAGCATCTGTGATCTCTGCATTCCCTGGCCTGGCAGCCTGGCCACAGAACTTTTGACTGGGGAGCTCAGACAGGCATCAGACTCTCTTCTCTCTTTGGAAGCATCCAGTCAGGTGTCTTTTCAGGTCTTGTTCTGAGCTGTCCGGACAGCTATGCCCCACCTGGATCCATTTTGGTGGATTAGGACTTGTAAGAATGTGAGGGCAGGCAGAGGATTCCGACCATAGGATTCTTAGGCATCCGGTTTTGCTGTTCTTGGAATAAATCCTTCAGTTACCTTCTTCCTCCAGGGTTCTCTGAGCTTCATCAGCTCACCATCAGTTTCAACTCGGTCATGTCCTTTTGCATTGTATCAGTCCTTGCGCCCATTTTCTTTGCCGGTAGATTTCTGTCTGTGTGTTGTGTGCTTTGTTTGTCATGTCCTGTGTGTCCTGCGTCACGGGTGTCAGCACACATTTGTGCCGGAGCTGCTCTGCCCTGCCGCATAGCCTGGTGCGATAGGAGAGGGCCCGGGGACTTGGAATGTGTAATGTGGGGTGTAGTTGGACTCTAGGTGGGATTTGTAGATGGACACAGGATATCTGGAGCTCCTCAGTTATCCTGCAGCAGTTTGACTCTTGTCCTAACTTTTTTTTCAGATTGAGATGGATTGAATCTGTGTCAGAGGGCCCCATCCCGTTGAGGGGGTTGCCCCGAGCAGGTGAGGCCCCATTTGTCTCTGCAGCAGAAGTGTATATGGTGACTGTGTTACAGCACTGTTCTTTGTCCTTCTTTTTAGGAAGTCAATCTGGATACCAGCAGACAAGGTGAGCAGCGGAGAGAAGTGGTTGTTATTGCTCAGCTCTCAAGAACAACAATTTTTCAGCAGATCGATCATGTCGCAAGAGAGATCTGCCCAGTGTCAAGGATGATGTTTGAGATTGAAGCTTCAGGTGAGTTGAGGGTTGTGACTGGGAGAGAGAGGGTGATCAGGTATCCAGTTAGGAGTTCTTGGGAGGGGGTTTGCAGGCAGCAGGGTGAGAAAGGGTGTTTATTTGTTTATTTGAGGGCCCCCCACGCAAGGCTGTTCAGAAGCCTAGCAGAGGCATTCCCATGTCTCGCAGCACACAAGGTCATCCACTGCACTCACAGCAATGCCATTTAACTTTGCCTTTCTCTTACCCAGGTACCGCCCCTAATGCAGGCCACAGCCTTGGAATCAGGATGAAGCTGGAGCCTGAGGGAGGCAGGCACACTCAGGAGAGGGCAAGTAGCTGACTGGCTGGGATATGTCCCCCATAATTCTGGACTCATACTTTTGTTTTGGTTTTCTTTCTTGTAGCTGACCAAGAGGCTAACAGGCTATCACGGGCCCACTGAGGCAGACTCATTTCAGGACCAACGTGGATTGCCATCACTCATCATTCAAAAGATAAGTTGGGAGCCTTTGCCTGGAGATGGGAGTGTAGGAGATTAGGAGTTTTTGGGCCAGATTTAACAAATAGTGGAGGGAAAAGCAATCTTGTCCAAGGGCATGTTAGGACAAGTGAAGGGAGAGACTCTACTTTTGATGGCAGCTTTTAGGCGGGCAGTGCAGAACAGCTCCGGTGTGTCTGGTGTTGTGCCGTGTGCCTGTTACCTGGTGTGTCTTTGGGGTCCCTTTTGCCTTCTCCGCTCGAGGCCCTCACCGCAAGCATGATGTGTCGTGTTTCACGTCCCCCTGTTGGTCACATTACGTGTCACGGGTGTCTGCCCATATTTGGGCTGGAGCTCTTTTGCCCTGCCGCCTGGCCTGCTGCAATAGGACAAACCCTGGGGAGTTGGAATTTGTAATGTGGGATGTGCTTGAGATCTAGATGCTCTTCCTAGATTGACATAAGGTGTTTGCTGCTTTTGAGTTATCCTGGTGGTGTTTGACATATGTTCTAACTTTCTTTCAGGTGCAGCTGCATTCCAGGTGTGGCAGAGGGTCAGGCTTAGCAGGTGCCGGGCCTTCTTAGGAGCGCGGTGAGTAGCAGAGCGGTGGGGTTTTGGCCGATGCGGTGCCCAGGTCAGGCCCTGATGTTTGGTTCTCTTTAATCTAGCTGTCTGAGAGACACCAGCCCGTTGCCAGCAGGACCTTCCCAGCTGACGAGGTGGCCTTTCTCTGCACCTGAGACGGACTGGCATCCCCAGATGTCTGAGAGATAAGTAGAGGGCTGTGACCCACAGAGGGGATGAAGGCATGGTGCTGGTTTGGGAATTACTGGGAGGGGTTTTTGAGTCCGATTTGGAGGTGGGGGGTGTTCATGAAGTGGCCCCTTAGGCCCCATAAAAGCCACGTCTCACTTTTGATCCCAGTGCTGCGGTGTGCAGGGCAGAGCAGTCCCGGTGTGTCTCGTCTCCTTTGTCTGTTGTGCATTATGTGTTGTTTGTGTATGCCATGTCTTTTACCTTAGGGGGGGCCTGTCAGAAACCTTGGCATCCTTGTTAGCATCTGTGATCTCTGCATTCCTTGGCCTGGCAGCCCGGCCACAAAACTTTTGACTGGGGAGCTCAGACAGGCATCAGACTCTCTTTTGTCTTTGGAAGCATCCAGTCAGATGTCTTGTCAGGTCTTGGTCGGAGCTGTGGGGACAGCTGTGCCCCACCTGGATCCATTTTGGTGGATTAGGGCTTGTAAGAATGTGAGGGCAGGCAGAGGATTCAGATCATAGGATTCCTAGGCATCGATCTTTGCTGTTCTTGGGATAAATCCTACAGTTAGCATCTTCTTCCTCCAGGGTTCTGTGAGCCTCATCAGCTGACCGTCAGTTTGAACTCAGTCATCTCCTTTTGCATTCTCTCAGTCCTTGCAGCCATTTTCCTTGCCAAGAGATTTCTGTTCCTGTTGTGTCCCCGTTGTCTGTCCTGTCCTGCCTGTCCTGTGTCACGGGTGTCAGCACACATATGTGCCGGAGCTGCTCTGCCCTGCCGCACAGCCTGGTGCGATAGGAGAGGGCCCGGGGACTTGGAATGTGTAATGTGGGGTGTAGTTGGACTCTAGGTGGGATTTGTAGATGGACACAGGATATCTGGAGCTCCTCAGTTATCCTGCAGCAGTTTGACTCTTGTCCTAACTTTTTTTTCAGATTGAGATGGATTAAATCTGTGCCAGAGGGCCCCGTCCCGTTGAGGGGATTGCCCCGAGCAGGTGAGGCCCCATTTGTCTCTGCAGCAGAAGTGTGTATGGTGACTGTGTTACAGCACTGTTCTTTGTCTTTGTTTTTAGGAAATAAATCTGGATACCAGCAGCCTAGGTGAGCAGCGGAGAGAAGTGGTTGTTATTGCTCAGCTCTCAAGAACAACATTTCAGCGGATTGATCATGTCGCAAGAGAGATCTGCCCAGTGTCAAGGATGATGTTTGAGATTGAGGCTTCAGGTGAGTTGAGGATTGTGACTGGGAGAGGGTGGGTGATCAGGTATCCAGTTAGGAGTTCTTGGGAGGGGGTTTGAAGGCAGCAGGGTGAGAAAGGGTGTTTATTTGAGGGCCCCCCCCCACAAGGCTGTTCAGAAGCCTAGCTGAGGCATTCCCATGTCTTGCAGCACACAAGGTCATCCACTGCACTCACAGCAATGCCTTTTAACTTTGCCTTTCTCTTACCCAGGTGCCACCCCTAATGAAGGCCACAGCCTTGGAATCAGGATGAAGCTGGAGCCTGAGGGAGCCAGGCACACTCAGGAACGGGCAAGTAGCTGACTGGTTGGGGTATGTCCCCCATAATTCTGGACTCACACTTTGGTTTTGGTTTTCTTTCTTGTAGCTGACCAAGAGGCTAACAGGCTATCACGGGCCCTCCGAGGTAGACTCATTTCAGGACCAATGTGGATTGCCATCACTCATCATCCAAAAGATAAGTCGGGGGCCTTGGCCTGGAGATGGGAGTGTAGGAGATTGGGAGTTTTTGGGCCAGATTTAACAAATAGCGGAGGCAGAAGCAATCATGTCCAAGGGCATGTTAGGACAAGTGAAGGGAGAAACTCTACTTTTGATGGCAGCTTTTAGGCGGGCAGTGCAGAACAGCTCCGGTGTGTCTGGTGTTGTCATCTGTGCCTGTTACCTGGTGTGTCTTTGGGGTCCCTTTTGCCCTCTTCCCTCGAGGCCCTCACCGCAAGCATGATGTGTCGTGTTTCACGTCCCCCTGTTTGTCACGTTCCGTGTCACGGGTGTCCGCACATATTTGTGCCGGAGCTCTTTTGCCCTGCCGCCTGGCCTGCTGCAATAGGACAAACCATGGGGAGTTGGAATTTGTAATGTGGCCTGTACTTGGGCTCTAGATGCTCTTCCTAGATTGACATAAGGTGTTTGCTGCTTTTGAGTTATCCTGGTGGTGTTTGATATATGTTCTAACTTTCTTTCAGGTGCAGATGCATTCCACGTGTGGCAGAGGGTCAGGGTTAGGAGGTGCCGGGCCTTCTTAGGAGCGCGGTGAGTAGCAGAGCGGTGGGGTTGTGGCCGATGCGGTGCCAAGGTCAGGCCCTGATGTTTGGTTCTCTTTAATCTAGCTGTCTGAGAGACACCAGCCCGTTGCCAGCAGGACCTTCCCAGCTGACGAGGTGGCCTTTCTCTGCACCTGAGACGGACTGGCATCCCCGGATGTCTGAGAGATAAGTAGAGGGCTGTGACCCACAGAGGGGATGAAGGCATGGTGCTGGTTTGGGAATTACTGGGAGGGGTTTTTGAGTCCAATTTGGAGGTGGGGGGTGTTCATGAAGTGGCCCCTTAGGCCCCATAAAAGCCACGTCTCACTTTTGGTCCCAGTGCTGAGGAGCGCAGGGCAGAGCAGTCCTGGTGTGTCTCGTCTCCTTTGTCTGTTGTGCATTATGTGTTGTTTGTGTATGCCGTGTCTTTTACCTTAGGGGGGCCTGTCAGGAAACCTGGCATCCTTGTTAGCATCTGTGATCTCTGCATTCCCTGGCCTGGCACCCAGGCCATAGATGCGATTCTGATACCTGTCTGAGCTCCCCGGTCAAAAGTTCTCTCTTTGGAAGCATCCAGTCAGGTGTCTTGTCAGGTCTTGTTCTGAGCTGTCCGGACAGCTATGCCCCACCTGGATCCATTGTGGTGGATTAGGACTTGTAAGAATGTGAGGGCAGGCAGAGGATTCTGAGCATAGGATTCCTAGGCATCGATCTTTGCTGTTCTTGGAATAAATCCTTCAGTTAGCATCTTCTTCCTCCAGGGTTCTCTGAGCCTCATCAGCTGACCGTCAGTTTGAACTCAGTCATCTCCTTTTGCATTCTCTCAGTCCTTGCAGCCATTTTCCTTGCCAAGAGATTTCTGTTCTTGTTGTGTCCCCGTTGTCTGTCCTGTCCTGCCTGTCCTGTGTCACGGGTGTCTGCACACATTTGTGCCGGAGCTGCTCTGCCCTGTTGCCTAGCCTGGTGTAATTGGAGTAATCCTGTGGACTTGGAATTTGTAATGTTGGGTGTACTTCGACTCTAGATGATATTCCTAGGTTGATAGAAGGTTTTTGCAGATTTTGAGTTATCCTCCTGGTATTTGACCTATGTTCTTACTTTCTTTCAGGTGCAGGTCCATTGCATCCATGGCTGCGCATCCCATCCTGGGTGAGGGGGTTCCTGAAATCAGGTCAGTCAACAGTTGTCTGTGCAGGGTGTGTGGTAAGTGTGACCCTGTTACAGGTCTGTTCTTTGTCTTTATTTTTAGGATGCAAAGCTGGATCTCAGCAGTCAAGTTCAGGAAGGCAAGGTGAGCAGTGACCAGTAGCCTTCCTTGTTGCTGAGGTCTCACTTTCCGGGGCCAGTCTAAGTCTCCATTCTTGTTTTTGTGCCTTAGTCAAGCCACTCTGAGCACGTCAAGCTGCCATCCCCCACCAGATGAAGGACTGGGTTTGCTGACTTTGTCAGCCCTGTCTTCTGGGTAGGTGTCCGGATCCACTGAGGAATTCCGGTAAGTCGGGCAAGTAGGGATGAGGAGCGTGGGTCCATGCAGTTTTGAGCAATCCCACATCATCTCCTGTCCTCTTCATGCAGGTGTACTCTGTGATGGTGGCATCGGTGTCTCAGCATGGTGATGTGTGTGACTCCAGGCGATCGGCCATTGGTAGGACAACAGTGAGTAGCAGACTTGTGGCTTTTGGCCCATGCGGTGCCAAGATCAGGCACTGATGTTTGGTTTTCTTTAATCTAGCTGTCTGAGAGACACCAGCCCGGTGGCAGCAGGAACTCCGCAGCTGCTGAGGCCGCCTTCCTTTGCACCCGATACAGAGCAGTATCGCCAGATGTCTGTGAGATAAGTAGAGGGCTATGAACCACAGAGGGGATGAAAGTGGGGTGCTAGGTCAGACTCCCAGGGTGGGGGTTTTCAATTGGCTCTGGAGATGAGGGTAGCCAACATGTGGCCCCTTAGGCCTCACAAAAGCAAAGCCTCAGTTTTGGTTACGGTGCTGAGGCGGGCAGCAGGGCAGAGCAGTCCCGGTGTGTCTTGTGTCCCTTGTCTTTTGTGTGTTGTCTGTCTGGATATGTCATGTCTCTTTACCTTAGCAGTATGAGGGGCCTCTCAGTAACCTTTCCTAGCATCCGTGATCTCAGCGTTCTTTGCCCTGGCAGCCGTGCCACGGAACTCTTCACCCGGGAGCCCAGACAGGCATCAGAATTGCATCTCTTTTTAGAAGCAGTCTGTCAGAGGTCTTTTCAGGTCTTGTTCTCAGCTGTATGGACACTTGCACCCTGCAAGGTTCCGTTATGGCTGATTAGCACTTGTGAGCATGTGAGCTGAGTTAGAGCATTGTGACTCTAGGGCTCCTGGGCATTCATCTTTGCAGTTCTTGGACTGAATCATTAAGTTTAGCATTTTCTTTTGCCAGGCATCTGTGAGGCTCATCAGCTCACCATCAGTCTAACTTTGGTCATCTCATTTTTCATCTTATCAGTCCTTGCAGTCATTTTCTTTGCCTACAGGTTTCTGTGTGTGTTTTGTCCTCGTTGTTTGTCTCGTCCCGTCCCGTGTCACGGGTGTCCGCACACATTTGTGCCGGAGCTGCTCCGCCCTGCCCCGTAGCCGGGTGCAATCGGAGGCGTCTCGGGGGCTTGTAATTTGTAATGTGGGGTCTAGTTGGCGTCTAGATGGGATTTGTAAATGGACATGACATGTCTGGAGCCTCTAAGTTATCCTGCAGCCCTTTGACTTTTCTCCTAACTGTCTTTCAGATGCAGAAGGATCAAATCCAGGGCCGAGCCCCGCATCTAGGGTGAGGGGCTTCCCCCAAGCAGGTCAGTCACTGTTTTCCTCTGTAGAGGAAGCATAAATTATGGCTGTCACAGCTCTTTTGCCTTTCCTTTTAGGAAGTCAAGGCAGAGAGCTGCAGTCCAGGCCAGCGGGCAAGGTGAGCATTGCGTAGCGTACACTCGCAATTTTATTGCTGAGGTCTCAGTTTCTGGCGCAGCTCTAACTGTCTCCTCTTGTTTTTTTTTCTTTTTTTTTATTCTTTTAGGTGGTCCACTTGTGATCTATCCCGGCCGAGGATGCTCATGCGAGGCGGGTGCAAGCCTAAGGTATCGGTGTGGCATACTTGTCACGGTAGGGAGGTTGTGTTTTCCCAGTATCTCAGCATGCTTTTTTGCTTTGTTTCCTTGCAGATGCTGTCGCTGCCCTAAGCATGACCAAGGAACAGAGGAGGGCAGGTGAGTCGGTGTTTAGGCAGGGTGAGTCATAGGGGAGGGTTATGCAGCAGCACCCTAAGTGTGTACATTTTCTTTTTGCAGGTGTCTTCTGGGATGCCTCCTGAGTCAAATCAAGTTTTGAGGTGAGCTGGGCCTGCGGTGCGGAGGAGTTGCAGGCATTACTGTTTTTGAGGGCAATAGTCACATTTTCTGTTGTATCTTAGGTACCCTGAGCAGGCTCGTAGCCACAGCTGGGAAGCGGCAGCACCGAATCACACACATCGAGAACATCTCAACGCGCACGTCCGACCGAGGATGGATTTTGTCCGCTCGTCTTTCAAAAGCTAAGTGTCGGGGCGGCGGTCGGGAGAAGGGGAAAAGCCTTTACTATCACAGGGGGCAGTTTCACGTCAGCTTAGCTGAGAGGTCTGTAGCGGGATGGGCTCTTTGCAATTAAAGAGAGAGGGTTTGTCCTCAGCCTCACGAGAGCCTTTGCCGGGCAGGGCAGTTCCGACCCATCTCCACGTTCTCGTGGACTTTGCGTCGTCAGCTTTCCTCGACTAGGCATAGTCACGGCCGTTTCCCCCGAGGGGCTCGCCTTCGGGTCCGCAGCTCTCGCCACGGTCATCCGGCAGTCCGCTTCCTTCCGTTGGCCGGCCGAGCGTCTGGAGGGTCTTCCTAACTGCTTTGACACTAACTTCTTTTTGCGAGCTACATTTCATCATCACGTGCCATCATCACAGGTCTTCCTTTCCTGTGGCTCATCTTGCGTTTGCAATATCAGATCCCTAAGGGGAAAGTTCGCGCTTGCCTTTGCGTTAGGTCATCTGCGTCCGTGTTATGTTGTGTGCGTCCATTGTCTTTCACGCCTAAGGCCTTTCTTACGTCTCGACGCTTTGTCGGCACTAATGTGTGCTATATTGCCTATATTCTACTCATGTGCCTTTCTGGATCTTTCTTATTCTGCCCTCTTTATCTTTTTACTCTGAGCCAGGTAGGATTAGCGAAGATGTTCTCATCCGTCTTCCTTCTCACTACCAGCTTCGGTAGTGCCTTTTTTCCCAATGACATTTTCTTTGACTTCTAGAGCAGTGTCTTATACCCTCCTGACGTGACTGCAGTAGTTCTATGGGTTCCATCTTCTGAAAGGGTATAGGTCTCAGGAATTCATCTTCCAGAGTGATCTTAAGTCCTGTTTGTATTGTATCTATCTACCTATATTGTATGTACCTGTGTTGGCATATATTGTATGTAATTATATTGTATGTACCTGTGTTGGCTTATACTGTATGTACTTGTGTCAGCTTTTACTGTATGCCCTTAGGTTGCGTGTACCTGTGTCGGCTTATACTGTATGTACTCATGTTGCATGTACTTGTGTTGGCTTATACTGTATGTACTTGTGTCAGCTTTTACTGTATGCACTTAGGTTGTGTGTACCTGTGTTGGCTTATACTGTATGTACTCATGTTGCATGTACCTGTGTTGGCTTATACTGTATGTACTCATGTTGCATGTACCTGTGTTGGCTTATACTGTATGTACTTATATTGTATGTACTTGTGTTGGCTTATACTGTATGTACTCATGTTGCATGTACTTGTGTTGGCTTATACTGTATGTACTTGTGTCAGCTTTTACTGTATGCACTTAGGTTGTGTGTACCTGTGTTGGCTTATACTGTATGTACTCATGTTGCATGTACCTGTGTTGGCTTATACTGTATGTACTCATGTTGCATGTACCTGTGTTGGCTTATACTGTATGTACTTATATTGTATGTACTTGTGTTGGCTTATACTGTATGTACTTATGTTGCATGTACATGTGTTGGTTTATCTTGCATGTACCTGTGTTGGCTTATAGTCTATGTACTTATCTTTCATGTACCTGTGTTGGCTTATACTGTATGTACTTATCTTGCTTGTACCTGTCTTGGGTTTTATTGTGTGTACCTGTGTTGGCTTATACTGTATGTACTTATAATGTATGTAAGTGCATTGCATTTTATTGTCTGTACTGGCACTTTGTGCATTGGCTTATATTATGCGTACCTATGTTGTACCACTTATGGTCGGAGCTGCCCTGCCCTGGCAGCTAGTCATAGTTAGGTGGAACAGTTATAGAAATTTTCCTGTTGCTTTGTGTTTTGTGGGGTTTTGGGTGGAAAACTTATCGGTTCAGAGCGGGGACAATTCCCGGCTGTCAGATTGGCACTTGCTGACCACTTTCTGTTGTCTCACAGGTCCCCGAGGCTACCGATTTCCCTAATCTACCATTTGATGTCAGGGAGGGGCAGCCACAACATGCGTCGAAGCACGTTCTTCAGCGTCTCAGGTAAGGGCCGCAGCGAGCGTGTAAGCGGGCAGAGCGTGTGAGCATGTGTGAGAGCCTGTGGCTGTGTTTGGCTGTGTGTGCTCGTCTCTGTGTGTGTGAGCACAGGGTGAGTGGATTTAACCTTGTGTGTGTGACGTTTGCTTTTCAGGTTTTTCAACTAATTTTTAAAATTAGAATAAAAAATCCCCAGCCGGGGGGTTTTTTTTTTTTTCCCCCCGGCTGGGTTTTTTTTTTCCTCGGTCCCGGTCGGTCCGCGAGGCGACGTTCATCGCCAAAGTTCGGGCACGGAACGGCCAGGGACCGGGGTTTTCGTCAGGCAGGAGCATTTTTTGGGGGCTCCTGGGAACCACGTTCCCGAGGAGCGGTGTGAATGTGTGCTGAGGGTTAGCTGAGCGGTTGATGTGGGAGGTAGTGTGGGTTTGTGTGTAAGCTGAAGTGTGTGTGTGTGCCTGTTGAAGGTCTGTAGGGTTGTAACCTTGTATGCTGTTTGCTTTTCAGGTTTTTCAACTAATTTTTAAAATTAGAATAAAAAATCCCCAGCCGGGGGGTTTTTTTTTTTTTTTCCCCCCGGCTGGGTTTTTTTTTCCTCGGTCCCGGTCGGTCCGCGAGGCGACGTTCATCGCCAAAGTTCGGGCACGGAACGGCCAGGGACCGGGGTTTTCGTCAGGCAGGAGCATTTTTTGGGGGCTCCCGGGAACCACGTTCCGAGGAGCGGTGTGAATGTGTGCTGAGGGTTAGCTGAGCGGTTGATGTGGGAGGTAGTGTGGGTTTGTGTGTAAGCTGAAGTGTGTGTGTGTGCCTGTTGAAGGTCTGTAGGGTTGTAACCTTGTATGCTGTTTGCTTTTCAGGTTTTTCAACTAATTTTTAAAATTAGAATAAAAAATCCCCAGCCGGGGGGTTTTTTTTTTTTTTCCCCCCGGCTGGGTTTTTTTTTCCTCGGTCCCGGTCGGTCCGCGAGGCGACGTTCATCGCCAAAGTTCGGGCACGGAACGGCCAGGGACCGGGGTTTTCGTCAGGCAGGAGGATTTTTTGGGGGCTCCCGGGAACCACATTCCCGAGGAGCGGTGTGCATGTGTGCTGAGGGTTAGCTGAGCGGTTGATGTGGGAGGTAGTGTGTGTTTGTGTGTAAGCTGAAGTGTGTGTGTGTGTGCCTGTTGAAGGTCTGTAGGGTTGTAACCTTGTATGCTGTTTGCTTTTCAGGTTTTTCAACTAATTTTTAAAATTAGAATAAAAAATCCCCAGCCGGGGGGTTTTTTTTTTTTTCCCCCCGGCTGGGTTTTTTTTTCCTCAGTCCCGGTCGGTCCGCGAGGCGACGTTCATCGCCAAAGTTTGGGCACGGAACGGCCAGGGACCGGGGTTTTCGTCAGGCAGGAGGATTTTTTGGGGGCTCCCGGGAACCACGTTCCCGTGGACCAATGATTGCTGGGGTTTAATGTAGTAGTTTTGGTGAGAGGGCTGGTGGGTTTGTGTGCTATTTGAAGCGAGTGTCTGTGGTGGGTGAGTGTTGTTTTCTCTGTGGTTTTGTTGTTTTGGGTTTCCTGTAACCATAGATTAACATGTAATGGAAATAGGAAAAGGTTATATGTTTGTGTTAATATTTGTACTGCTTTGTACTGCTTTGTACTGCTTTGTACTGCTTTGTACTGCTTTGTACTGCTTTGTACTGCTTTGTACTGCTTTGTACTGCTTTGTACTGCTTTGTACTGCTTTGTACTGCTTTGTACTGCTTTGTACTGCTTTGTACGTGAATTAGATTTTATCGTTGTGTCTATGGCTTGTATCTGTGCTTGCATTTGTATGCACTGTTTCTATGTCTATGTCTTTTGCTGATTTCCTGTAATAAAGTTGAATCACCCATAATAAAGATACCCCCCCCCCCCCCCCCCCCCCCCCCCCCCCCCCCCCCCCCCCCCCCCCCCCCCCCCCCCCCCCCCCCCCCCCCCCCCCCCCCCCCCCCCCCCCCCCCCCCCCCCCCCCCCCCCCCCCCCCCCCCCCCCCCCCTCCCCCCCCCCCCCCCCCCCCCCCCCCCCCCCCCCCCCCCCCCCCCCCCCCCCCCCCCCCCCCCCCCCCCCTCCCTCCCCCCCCCCCCCCCCCCCCCCCCCCCCCCCCCCCCCCCCCCCCCCCCCCCCCCCCCCCCCCCCCCCCCCCCCCCCCCCCCCCCCCCCCCCCCCCCCCCCCCCCCCCCCCCCCCCCCCCCCCCCCCCCCCCCCCCCCCCCCCCCCCCCCCCCCCCCCCCCCCCCCCCCCCCCCCCCCCCCCCCCCCCCCCCCCCCCCCCCCCCCCCCCCCCCCCCCCCCCCCCCCCCCCCCCCCCCCCCCCCCCCCCCCCCCCTACCCCCTTCCCCCCACGGCTCCTGTCTTTTTTTTGTGTGGTTTTGTAATTTTTTTCCTCTGTGTTTCTTCCTTTTGCTCCTTACTTTCCTTTTCTATTTTTCACTTAACTTCCATCTGTCTCCCACCCTCTGTTTCTGTGTCTCACTCTTTCTGATCCTGTCTTGCTTCTGTAACTCTGTTCTATTTCTCTCTTTACTTTGCACCTTATTTCTTTTCCTTTATAACTTTCACCTGTGCTCTTCTTGCTTCTTTTTCTGTCTGCGTTCTACTTTTCCTTGGTTTGTCTTTTTTTTGCTCTTAGTCTTTTCCTTTTTCACTCTACCCTGAGTTTTTGCTGTAACTCTAATCCTAACCACTTTTTTTCCCTTTTAACTCCTGTTCTTCAGTTTTTCCACCCTCCTTTTCTTTTCTGTCTCTGTCTTGGTTTCTCTCTCTGTGTTGTCTTCTCCTCTGTCTCTGTGTCTTCTTTTTTTTCTCTGTGTTCTTTTTTCTCTGTCTTCTTCTGTCTGTTTGTCTTTCTCTGTGTTCTTTTGTGCCTCTCTCTTCTCTATTTTCTTTATTCTCTCCTTTTTCTCCATCTCCTTTCGTTTCTCTGTCTTTCTCTTTTCTCTCTTTTGTCTGCTTTTCTCTCTATTTTTTTTCTTTTCTGTCTTCTCTCTGACTTTTTTCTTGTCTCTCTTAATCTTTTTTTTTCCTGTCTCTTCTCTTTCTCTCTCTCTGTCTCTCTCCTTTCTCTCTCTCTCTCTCTCTCTCTCTCTCTCTCTTCTCTCTATCTCCTCTCTTTTCTCTCTCTTCTCTCTTTTCTCTCTCTCTCTTTTCTTTCTGTCTCTATTTCTAACTTTGTTTTCCTTTCTAGCTTTAGTTTTAAAAAAGCAGCAGTAGAAACTTTCAGGCTCCCTGGGAGTAAAGCAAAAAAAAAAAAAATTATAAAACAAAGCATTTACTCCCCGGGAGCCTGAAATTTTCTACTGCTGCACCAGACATATAGTTTTTCTTCTTTTTATATATAGTATATAGGGGACCCCACCCACCCCTAATCAGTACCCTCCCCAGCTGCCCCCAATCAACCCTGATGAGTCACACCTGTCACTAGGCACCACCCCCCATACCCAAGCACCCACCCCTAGCTGCCACCCCCCCCCCAGACGCACCCTAACCCACCCCGACTGCCGATCCAGCAGCCCCTGTCACGAAGCACCCCACCCCTGCACGCCGCCCCCTGTTGCTCACCACAGCACTGAAACAGCACCCCCTGCTGTCCCACTCCTCGTACTGCAATTACAGCACCCCATTACAGCGCCCCCTGCCGTCCACAGCACCGCATATGCCCTGCGCCACCGCGTGACGTCACGAGAGCGACACACCCCCGGAAGGCCCCCCCCCCCCCCCCCCGGGGCATTGCCGTCCCTCCCAGTGCCCGATCGAAACCCCGGCACGCACCGCGCGCCCCAGAAGCCGCCCCCCGCCCCGCCGCCGGTCGCACGCGAGCCGGAATAGCCTTCCGCCGCCACCGGGGACCCTCGGCAACCCCCAAAAACCCCCCGAAACCCGAAAAAAAAATCCGTCCCGGCCGGCCGCCATTTTACCGGAAGTGACGTCATTCGTACAGGGCGCCGCCATTTTGTCCCCGCACCACGTGCTCTCCAGGGCGCCGCCATGTTGTTGTTCCCAAAAGTCACCCCTGGGCGCGGCCATCTTGTTGCCGGAAGTGACCGCCAGGCGCCGCCATTTTGTTCCAAGTCACGTGACCGCCGCCATGTTGAAAATAAATCACGTGACTACTGGGGGCCGCCATCTTGGATTAGGGTTAGTTTTACCAATTAATTTTACCAATTAGGGTCGCTTTTAACTAGGGTTAGAGGTTAGGGATTAAGGGATTAAGGGATTAGGGATTAAGGGATTAAGGGATTAGGGGATTAAGGGATTAAGGGATTAAGGGATTAAGGGATTAGGGGATTAAGGGATTAAGGGATTAGGGGATTAAGGGATTAGGGGATTAAGGGATTAGGGATTAAGGGATTAAGGGATTAAGGGTTAGGGTTAGAGGTTAGGGTTAGGGTTAGGGTTAGGGGTTAGGGTTAGGGTTAGGGTTAGGGTTAGGGTTAGGGTTAGGGTTAGGGTTAGGGTTAGGGTTAGGGTTAGGGTTAGGGTTAGGGTTAGGGTTAGGGTTAGGGTTAGGGTTAGGGTTAGGGTTAGGGTTAGGGTTAGGGTTAGGGTTAGGGTTAGGGTTAGGGTTAGGGTTAGGGTTAGGGTTAGGGTTAGGGTTAGGGTTAGGGTTAGGGTTAGGGTTAGGGTTAGGGTTAGGGTTAGGTTAGGGTTAGGGTTAGGGTTAGGGTTAGGGTTAGGGTTAGGGTTAGGGTTAGGGTTAGGGTTAGGTTAGGGTTAGGGTTAGGGTTAGGGTTAGGGTTAGGGTTAGGTTAGGGTTAGGGTTAGGGTTAGGGTTAGGGTTAGGGTTAGGGTTAGGGTTAGGGTTAGGGTTAGGGTTAGGGTTAGGGTTAGGTTAGGGTTAGGGTTAGGGTTAGGGTTAGGGTTAGGGTTAGGGTTAGGGTTAGGGTTAGGGTTAGGGTTAGGGTTAGGGTTAGGGTTAGGGTTAGGGTTAGGGTTAGGGTTAGGGTTAGGGTTAGGGTTAGGGTTAGGGTTAGGGTTAGGGTTAGGGTTAGGGTTAGGGTTAGGGTTAGGGTTAGGGTTAGGGTTAGGGTTAGGGTTAGGGTTAGGGTTAGGGTTAGGGTTAGGGTTAGGGTTAGGGTTAGGGTTAGGGTTAGGGTTAGGGTTAGGGTTAGGGTTAGGGTAGGGTTAGGGTTAGGGTTAGGGTTAGGGTTAGGGTTAGGGTTAGGGTTAGGGTTAGGGTTAGGTTAGGGGTTAGGGTTAGGGTTAGGGTTAGGGTTAGGGTTAGGGTTAGGGTTAGGGTTAGGGTTAGGGTTAGGGTTAGGGTTAGGGTTAGGGTTAGGTTAGGGTAGGGTTAGGGTTAGGGTTAGGGTTAGGGTTAGGGTTAGGGTTAGGGTTAGGGTTAGGGTTAGGGTTAGGGTTAGGGTTAGGGTTAGGGTTAGGGTTAGGGTTAGGGTTAGGGTTAGGGTTAGGGTTAGGGTTAGGGTTAGGGTTAGGGTTAGGGTTAGGGTTAGGGTTAGGGTTAGGGTTAGGGTTAGGGTTAGGGTTAGGGTTAGGGTTAGGGTTAGGGTTAGGGTTAGGGTTAGGGTTAGGGTTAGGGTTAGGGTTAGGGTTAGGGTTAGGGTTAGGGTTAGGGTTAGGTTAGGGTTAGGGTTAGGGTTAGGGTTAGGTTAGGGTTAGGGTTAGGGTTAGGGTTAGGGTTAGGGTTAGGGTTAGGGTTAGGGTTAGGGTTTGAGGGTTAGGGTTAGGGTTAGGGTTAGGTTAGGGTTAGGGTTAGGTTAGGGTTAGGGTTAGGGTTAGGGTTAGGGTTAGGGTTAGGGTTAGGGTTAGGGTTAGGGTTAGGGTTAGGGTTAGGGTTAGGGTTAGGGTTAGGGTTAGGGTTAGGTTAGGGTTAGGGTTAGGGTTAGGGTTAGGGTTAGGGTTAGGGTTAGGGTTAGGGTTAGGGTTAGGGGTTAGGGTTAGGGTTAGGGTTAGGGTTAGGTTAGGGTTAGGGTTAGGGTTAGGGTTAGGGTAGGGTTAGGGTTAGGGTTAGGGTTAGGGTTAGGGTTAGGGTTAGGGTTAGGGTTAGGGTTAGGGTTAGGGTTAGGGTTAGGGTTAGGGTTAGGTTAGGGTTAGGGTTAGGGTTAGGGTTAGGGTTAGGGTTAGGGTTAGGGTTAGGGTTAGGGTTAGGGTTAGGTTAGGGTTAGGGTTAGGGTTAGGGTTAGGG